>NW_015150688.1:688798-705662 GCF_000732505.1 Cyprinodon variegatus
TGACTTATCAGCACTTATTATTACTTATCCACCCCCAAGACCCCCGATTATGACTGTGATTTAAAGGAACCTTAACTAATATCTGAATTCACACACTCGCTCACAGAAGAGATCTCAGGCTGGAGAGACTTAAAGGGACAATATGCAACATTTTTTCGGTTAAAGTCACTAATTTTAATATTTCCAAAAACTTCTGAGACCAGCTCTGCATATTCGATGCTTTGATTTAAATGTAGGGCATGCTCCACATCATAATGTGTTTGCAGAAAATAAGTGAAGTCCCAAAAGTTTACATATAATCAGGGGTTCTTCACCTGCAGTTCATGAAGGATTTTTTTGGGGGGGTTTGGAGTTGCTTAAGAATTTCTTTAAACTTTGCTTGTGTTTGTAAGGATGCTTTAATTAGGTTGCATCACTTAGCTTTTTTCCCTTTTTTTAATGTTTCTTGAGGGAATATATCAAAAGTAAAGCTATTGTGTTTTCTCTTCTGCTACCCCTTCATCGTGAAGATGCTCCCTGCATCTAACTTTTCAGTAGTACAAGTTCAGCTGAGCATTTTCTCCTGCAATGTTTGCCTGGTTTGAGTTTATCTGATTTGTTCTTTTCTGCTTTGTGAGCCTGTGCAGAAATACAACTGAGGGAAACTTTTTAGGAGTTCTTCTCCCTTTCTGGCCTCTTACTTCCTGCCTCACATTCTCTTGTCTCATTTCTTTCACTCTGTGATCTCTACTTCACAGCAGTGACATTTTCCTGTTATATACACCAGTGTCTGTCTCCCTGAAGAGAAAAAGGTTTAATGTCTGCACCTAAACCTTTGGTTTCCTTGACACATGTTTTTTTTTGTTTTTCCCATCAGAGTACAGACAGTCTCTGGGACGCCTATTAGACTATTTTTTTTAGAAACCTGTGTAAATATAGAACATATTCCTGTTGGGAACTTATTAAGTATACAAATAAAAGGGGTACCCTTTTCACTATTATTGCACGGTTTGGTGAAATCATCTCTCTGTAATGTCCTAAACCATTGTTTAATTTAGCTTCCTCTCAGACCATTAGCAGCTGTTTGACATACCGGTAATCAATAGAATAGGTGTATTATGCAACAAACTCCCTGAAGCATTACAGTGTGAAACCACATTAAACATTTAAAGAAAATCATTGGACAAAGTAGACATTAAGACTCTTTGAATTGTGCTGCCTACTACTGGTAGAAATATGAAAAACCCTGACATATATTAATCTCTTGTGTTTTATTTAGGAAAAAAAATGTTCACTATTTGAGTGCATTTATTTTTTCACATGGGTAAAAAAAAGTTGTTTCAGTTGAATCCCAAACCACTGAACTTTCCTTTTAAAAGAAAAACAGCTTATTGATACATTGCTACTGCAGATTTTGAGCCGAACAACATTGTGTTCGGTAAGTTTCCATTGCTACTATTGTACTCTGTCTTTATTTCAGCAACTTCTTTAGATGGTATACAAAAACACAAAAAGAACCCTCTCTGTCCCACCATCACAAATGTAAACATCTGGAATTGTCCCTCTGAAAACCAGCACACCAGATGTAGAAAACCAGGAACAATCACATAGCAAATGAACAACAAAAGACTCCAACAACCCAGAAGAACAAGGGGTGACTATTTAATTTGCATCTGACTTGGAATGTGCTTAAGAGGATGGAACTCGATGCTGCTTAAATATAAAGGAGTCAAAACATCTTCAAAAAACTGAGGACTTCCAATTTAAGCCTGTTTTGTGGTGAGAATTTACACCAAAAATATTTGTTGAATAAGGAAGAAATAAGGATTGATTATCACTTTAGACTTACCAAAAAAGTTAAAAGAAAATTCAATTGACATTGTTTCCATGTTTGAAGACATTTTGCTTCTCTGCCAGAAATTTTTTTTTAATTCCAAATGTCCGAAATAGTGTCGAGTCCAAGATTTTATAGAAAGGACCAAAAACAAATTGATCCGGAAGAACGGGGTCGTCCCTTTGGAATGAAGATCGTTTGGGTTCTTTGTTAGCCTGCAATACCCGATACATGTCTATGTGTCTGAAAGGGGGGTTCATTAGAGGGACGGACTTGTTTGTCGAGTTCAATTTGCATGTTTTTAAAACCAAAACAAGGATTTGATTTTGGCCCACTCTATAAAGCCTCAAACTCAATGCTATTTCAGACATTTAAATTGAACAAGCTTCCTGGATGGAAAGGAAAACGTTTTCACACTTGGAAATAATGTCCAGTGGATTGTTTTTTTTAACTTTTTTGGAATGACTATGACGTGGATGGCTGAGAATCTTCACCAGCACAGTTTAGACTTAGAGTTAAGGCTGATTTATACTTCAAAACTAGGTCGTCTGCGTAGGTGTCGCAGTGAACGCAAAAACATCCCCGCCCCCTCCGTAGACATTCTGCTTCACCTCTCCCAAATTGTAGGTGACCGCAGACAGTACCGCAGATATGAGGCCTCTGGTTGGTCAAATCTATATCCGCTTGCCGGCTTGTTTTGTTTGTATGACTGCAATTGCGGAAAACAACTCGTGGATTTGGACCAGCTAGAAGAGCGAGGTACGCGAGAACGCTGGGACCCTTTTTCCATCTGGATCCCTGCTCTTTTTCGCCCTCATGTTCCTCCGTTGTCGGACAAACTCGCCCACACTTCCTCACCGCCTCGGCTGTATCTACACCCACAGCTAGTTCCTGATTGTCCCTCTTGCAACAGTGCAACAGTGATCAAATGTAAACAGTGTGGGAGAAAAATAAACATGGTGCAAATGAGTACAGTGTCTAGTCCTCCATCTGGAGGAACTGTGATGCTTTAACCTGATGGTCCTTTCAAGGCTTGGGGAAGCTTATTGGTGGGAAACAGAACTGAAACTCTGACAATACTGCAAGATTAGAGAGAAATTCTACCAACAAATTAAACATGGTTTACCTATGGTTTCTTTCTGAACAATACTTTAATGAAATAACGTTAACATACAAGTTGTTTACTAGATCCAATAATTGTCATCTTTCCTGGATCTAAATACTATTCTAAGCTGCAGAGTTCATTGAAAGAGTGGGGAAAATAAAAAGACCCATAACTGTGGTTGATGCAGACTGTTTGAAGGAATGGACAAAGACTCTTATCATGGTTTCTCCAACCTTGACAAATGTTTACATTAGAGAGGTCTGTGCTGTTCTATTAAAAAAAATATATAGATATATCTTTACAACGTGCATGCATGGGGAATATCTGTAAATAATTTTAACATGTCTGAATAGGGAAGTTAATTGTAGAGTAAATGTGCCCAATTTTATCGTAGGATGTTTTTAAGTTTGTGCTATTGTCTCTGTTTCTGCCATAGCACCAAATCATTTCCAGACTGTAGTTAATGAAGCCACATGTTTCTTTTCTGTTCCCCAAATTACATCACAGGTATTTCACCAACATTTCCCTCAGTGGACGAGATTATTCCTTCAACAGCGATGGGTACCTGTCCAATCCCCTGATTGATGTCATTTCCTACACCAACGGCAGAGGCTGGGAGGAGGTCAGTTATACAGCTGTTCACTTTGCTGCTAAATTTCACAACACAGCAACTAGATAGACTAACCGTAATTTCACACTCCATCAGACACGGGAACTCATCACTGTACATGTTCACCTCTAAGCTGTCGCACAGCTCTGTCTCTCCCCTATCTCATTAGATCTCCCCCTCCTTTCCTCTCCTTCTCTTGTCTAGGCTTGTCAGCCTTGTTAGTCAGCGCTAACTCAAGGAACAATATCCTCGACATCAGAGGTTGTGTTTAACAGTCGTACAGTAATACCACCAAATCCAAGGTCATGCCCTCTGCTAAAACCTTTCAGTTTTACCTCTCTTCAGACCTCCACTACAAAGAAACAAGCAAACCTCTTTTTCTGCTTTTTATCCTGAGCTCCATTTGCTGCTGACCTTTTAAGACTCAGCATGTTTATCACTGCAAAGCAGTCTAAAGAATTGCTTGGTTTGATAAAACAGATGTGAGGTTAGTCTTTAACTTTTCAGATAGGTTAAAGGTCTTTAGGCATGCGCAGAATACATAAACAAGATAATCTGCAGGTAGCCGTAACCTATTATGTATCTTAGATGTCTCTATATGCATTGAGTTAATATCTTAACAAACCTATATGGAATACCCATTAACTCATGTTTTGTTATTTTTCTCCATTTACCACACTGATAAACTAATTTTCCAGTTTTTGTTACAGGGACTGATTGGCCTTCACCCTTATTGTCATTTTAATTGTATTTACTAGTTATTTTTAGAGTCTTGGCTGTCATACATCCACATCATCATCATGTTGTACAGCCTTAATAAAGCTCCATAATAAGGATGGATTAAAGTACGTTTCTGCAATAAAGTTCCTTTGGATTGGGAGCAGATTTGGAAAAAAATGTTACGAACAACATTAACTGGGAAGAAAAGACCCCAGTGATCAAAGAGCTGCAATAGAAAACGCTTTTCGGTGGCAGCGGAGGAAGCTGTGGGTCAGATATGTGAGTTGTTATACAATGATTTCTAAGGAAGATGATAGGTTTTCTATTTTAGTGTTACCAGTTTTCTATGATTTGTTTTCTTAATTTTCTTGGAAATCATATAACTGCACTTAAAGGTGCAGTATAAGATCTTTTCTGATGCATTTTTTTTAGCATGTGGCTTGAAGATCTCCCCACAGCCGCTTAGCAAACAGTGAAATAGAAGGTCTGGAAGTAAAACTAAAATAAATGGTCCCTGCTACAGTGAGAAATCAATGAATAACCCCAACCAATGCTGAAACATTTGGTTTCAGCACCAAATGTCAGACATCTACAAAAAGTCAAATAAGGGCAGGGATGAAGTTTTCATAATTTTTGTTGAATGTTTTCAGTCAAACATGTATTATGTGATAATTTCTAGAAAATTTGAAATCTACATAATACTCATAGGCCCACTGCCAGAATTTTTCAAATATAGCATTACTGAATTAACTATTTGGGATGTTCTACCCATAGCACAGTACCTAATTGCTCGAATCATGTGTTTTGACATTTTCTCATGATAGTCGTGCATAATATTTGCGTTCTTTCATTGTCGTTTTTATTATTTAAAAATATTTACAATTTTAAAAGGTAAATTCTTTATTTTAAAGAGTTATTCAATTAAAAAAATTAAATTAAATAAATATCAAATTAAATTACCACATTGCTTTTAAATCTAAGTATTTTAAAAGTAATGTAGGAAATGGGCATAAACTCAACATGGAAATATGATGAAAGTGTTTGCTTTATCTAATGTATGTGCTTTTTATGAATCAGTAGACATCAGTGGTACAGTCTATATATTTCACTTTGAAAGGATGCTTGAAGCAAGTATCCAACTGTAGACAACAAGAGAACCAAAATATATTATCAGGTAGAAACCATAATATGAGGCTGTGAATTTTTGCTCTCTTAGTTTCAGTTTTTCTGCTTATGGGTCCACATCAATCAAAAAATAGAGAAAAAAAAGTTGCGAGAGCACAAAGGGCTCAAATTTCTCTAGTGTTTCAAAGGATTTTAAAATTCTGTTTTAGCAACTGCAGGTATCCTTAAAAGTATGACGCAGAGCAGAAGCCAGATTATGGGATGGGGTAAAAAAAAAAAAAAAATAACTGAATCATCAAGACAGTTATAAAAAATGTTTTGCATTGTATCTACTAGTTTTAAAGAGATATGAGTTAAGATCCTTCATAAGTATTTTAAACTTTATAGTGCTGCAAAGGCCTTCAATATAGTACAGAATGGAGATTACCAGCATGCCTTTCTGCTGTTTTTTGTTGCTACAGTATTAATACCTTGGGTTTTTAATAAACTAAAGGTATAAGTCATCATTTATGCTTAATGAGAGAATTCAAAAAGAGGAAGAAACCAATAGCAGACAGTAAAACTTACAGCCTTTATGTCACTGTATCTTCAAGAGTTGTTCTTTTTTGCTACAATACAAAAAATGAGGTTTTTGAACCAGGGACTTGACTGCTTTATTGCTAGCCTCATGGGGCCACATGGAAACACCAAAAAACTGTAGAAATGGCCATTGATTGGCTTGCTCCTCCCCTCGGTATTGGCCTGGGGATGAACTGTGCCAATAGCGGAGCAAAATTGAAGATGGGATCTCTTATGTCACTTTTACATGTCCTAGATATAAATGAGCACTGACCGAGATCAGAGTGGTTTTCACATTCTTCTCAATATTTCTCTCCTGAGAAATAGGTCTTAAAGAGAGCATTGTGAAAGTTCTCCAAATTCTCTTATAATTCTCTCTTTTCCAGATCTCAGCTAAGAGAAAAATTTGAATTATTTTGGAAATTTCAAATATGTCTCAATTTCATCTCCTTACTTGGATCCACTGTCTCAGTTCTGGCTCATTGAGAAATAAAATTGGCAACTCTCACTGCCAACTGTTTGAGTTCTCAGATTCATCTCATCTCATTCTCTTTAACTTCCATTCAACACAACCAAGACATAATTGAGATCAGGGGGTGTGACAATGGCGACAGATGCAGAAGTTTGTCTTGCAACCAGAGGGTTGTTGGCTAAAGCCCCAGTTCTAGCTTTCAGTGTCGTTGCGTCCTTGGATAAATGACTGATTGTAGTTTAAAGCGCTTGTCTCCTGACTTGAAAAAAGCTTTATATAAGTAAATTCCCTTTACCATTGTGAGATCTCTTTTCCTAATTGTACTTCTTAAATACTGCTCAAATGGTTTTCTCTCCTTATGTCTTGTCTCTTTTGAACTTATGTCTTGCTCCTAAGGGAGTCTTATGAGATGTACTGTAACCCAGAAACAAATTATCACAAAATTATGTGAATATGAAAAGCTCAAAACATGATGCCTAGCATTCAAACAATGAATTCAATCTATGCTTCCCCTAGTCTAAGTCCTTTAGGAACCTTTTGATATACTCCCACAGGCTGCCATGTGCCTTTTAATAAGAAGCATTTTTTTTGACTACTTTACCATACAGACCTGTTATTCTTCTCTCTTCTTAAAGAGGAACACTGGAACTCTGACAGAGAGAACATTGTGTTTTTGGTCACCTCTCCAACTAAGGTCCTTCTTCCCTGACTGCAAACGTCTCTAGGAAGAGTCCCCGTCATTCCAAACATCTTCACTTTAATGATTGAGGCCACTGTGATCATTTGGAAATTCAAAGCAGAATGTTTCTGGATCCTTTCCCAGATTTGTGACTCTGTGGACAAATTAGTCTCCGAAAATAATTCTGTTTGTTTGGTCTCTGACAACACTGTCTACTGTAGGACCCCATATAGAGCTTCATGGTAAGGCTTTAGTTAGACTGATTGACACTGATGGTTTTCAGAAGATTTTTTGCAGTTTACAGGAGAACACATAAAAGTATATACCGGTATAAGGATCTCTTTCGTCGTAGAGCTTTTTCTTTCAGTAAAAAGGTTGCCTAAGTATGCAAGAGTTTGCCCTGCATCTGTACGGCCGCTGGTTTAAACCCCAGCTCTTTCTTTCTCATTTATTGTGTCCTTGCGAATAACACTTCACCTTCTTTGTCCATATGGTGTTCAGAGAGCCTGAGTTGTGTCTGTGTTCAGCAGCTTTGCTTCTCTCAGCATGTCCAAAGGCAGCTGTGGCTATAATGTAGCTTAACGCCATCATTGTGTGAATAAATGGGTGGGTGACTGAATGTAGCATAAAACACTTTGGGGTCCTTGGGCATAATAAAGTGCTTTTTAAATGCAGGCTATTTACTAAAACAAATGTGAGAGTGGTGTAATGTTACATTAGATGAATGCATGTGAAATGAAGTGTTCAAACTTTACTGTTTGAACTGACCTTGTCATGCACTTTATTGTTGCTCCTAAACTCCACAGAATCAGGGAATCACTATTTACTTTTGAAATCAGTTAGTTAAGTTAAAACAGAAGCACAAACAACACTCAGACTACATTGTCAATGTCAGTAAGTGACAACGTAAAAAATTGTAATGTTCCCTCTTCTTCCTCAAACTCTGGGCTTACAGAGGCTTTTATTTTCCAAGCAATGAATAAGTAGGAAATTAGAAGAAATCTTTTATTCGAGCAGGCCTAAATTCTTTTAAACATTTCCTCTAACGTTATATTGCTTGATATGCACATTATGTTGCTACTTTATGTGCAAGTTTCATGACTTTATATAAAAAAAATAAATAAATACTGCCTCACCCATCGCGGGTGGTCTTCCCCAGTTTTTTGTATATATATATATATATATATATATATGTGTGTATGTATGTGTGTGTGTGTCATTGATTATACACTTAATGCATAATTGTGTACAAGACTGCTGGAGTTCTTTTATTCTTTCTTGGTGACATTTTCCGTCTCACCTAAAAGGCTTTTTCAATGTGCTGCTTGGTTAAAAACCAAAGCATTAAACTGCAATAAACTGAGAACAGGAGAGTTAACTTGTTAAGTCCCTTATTTTAGCACTTGTAGGACTGAAAGAGTGTGAAATTTTAGTTATATTGGAGGCATTTTTTTTTACTTTGATAAAGACGTTCTTGTTTGAGAATAAGCCGACAAGATCTTGGTTCCCTTTTTTTCCCTCCTGGAATTATGTGATTAAGCAGTCATACTACAAATTATGGTCTTAAAAAGCTACTCCTAATTTAATCAAAGTGTGAGTGCTTCCAGTCAGTCCATTAATTACTCTTGAATTAGTAAGAACAGACTTTGTTTAAATTCAGACTGAGGGGAAGTCTTACATAACAAATAGTTTAAATGTTTGATTGATTTTTTTTTCATAACCCCTCAAAATGAGTTGCATTAACACAAAATTGCTGGTTTTAATATTTCATTGAATTAAATTTTACTTTTTAATTTTCTGTGCAATTTGCTCAATTTGTTTTTCAAAGCACAGACATTAGAACAGCAGAACAAAGACAGAAAATGGAAAAAAGTAGAAACTCTTAAAGGCTGTTAAACAAGAGTCACTTGACTGCATACCCACTGACTGTAAAAAATGACATTTTTTTAAAACAGTTTTTATGTGCATCATCAATAACTTATCTCCATTTGAACCAGAGTGGAATTCTGTAAAATACATAGTATAACAGAATGGTAAAACACCCAAATGTAGAACACAAAATGTTGTTCTTGTCCTAACGTGGTTTCTTTAGGTAAAAAATGTCCAAAATAAACAGCAGGAACAAACACAGATGGATATATTTAGAAGTTTATATTACATTCCAGTCTGAAGCACTGACTGCAAATCTTTAAAGTTTCACCATTAAATATGTGACTGATTCCTTGGAAAGCAGGGAAATTAGAGAAAAAATAGAGAGTAAAATTCTAAAATTCTATTTGCCTAAGATCAGTTTGTCCATTGTCTAAAACAATATACTTATTAAGATTGTGTTTTTGTCATTTTTTGAAAACAAGTATTCAGCACCCCAAAACAATTAAATATTGTAACCATATATTCTTTTTCATTGTGTTAATTTGCAGTGCTCTGCAGAAATCACATAGTTTTTTAAACTGGTTCACCTTTTCTATTATTTAAATTTGAAATGTTTTCAATTCCCTTAATCATTGAAAACTCTCCACCAAGTAATTTATTCTCCTCTGATTAATCTCTTGACTGAAGGTTTTCCGTGTTTTGTTTTTTATTTTATTTTGTGTGATTTAAGAACATTAATCAATATGCATCATGAAGAGAAAAAAACATAGCTAACAGGGGGGCGGGGCTTTTTCTGGGAAATCTGAAATAGTATTACTGTAGGTTATAAACTGATATATTGAGCATGGAGGATTCTTTAATCTATCCTCTGAAAGTGAAAAGAGCATGACACAACTGTAAACCCACTGGGACATGGCTGTCCACCTAAACTGAGCAGGTTGGGCTGGTAAAGAAAGTATTAATCAAAAAAGTAGCCAAGAGGCCTAAGGCAATCCTGGAGGAGCAGGAAAGGTCCACACTTCTGGGCTGGGAATCTGTTTGCTGTAAAGTTATTACTCATGCACTCTACAAATCTGCCCTTTATAGAAAAGCCTCAAGAAGAAAGACAGTGGTGAAAGAGAGCTGAGAGGATTCTTGTTTGCAGTTTATGACAAGCAGTGTAGCAGATAAAGCAAACATGAAGGTGCTTTGGAATGAGGAGACTACAGCTGGACTTCTTGCTTCATGTTTTTAAAAACAGCATTGCATTTTGCCTTTAGTAGATCATATGATGGATTTTGGGACTGACTCATTGGGACAAAGAAGCTACCTTGTGTTGATGGGATTACAGATTTGTTCATTGCATGGTAAGCTTGCAGCAAAAAAACTGTTAGAGGCTGCAAAAACAGCTGAACATAAATTAAATAAATGTTATATAAAATTATTATTGCATATTTGAAGTTAGGTTCTTAGCTACTTTTTGTTAAACTATCACATAAAATTTTGATCAAATGTATAGTTTTGTGCGAAGAAGTTCAAAAGGTGGAAGTACTTTTTCAAGGTGCTTTTCATGTCAAGGAATGCAATTCCTCTTCCAAAAAATTGTGCTCTCTTTGGTCATCTCCCATTAAGTTCACTTTGGCTAAAGCAAAAACGGATGGTGTGCTCTAACACTGAGGTTCCTTGAGCTTGAGGTTCATCTTTAGTCTCTTTTCTGGGCTCTCTTGTTTCCTTTTATATTATCTGTCTCTTTAATTTGTAATTATTTCCCTCTAGTGGCAAAACTTGCAGAGATTGGCTACAGACAATGGATCATACATTTTTGAATAAGTGCAATTTAAGTCAAATGAACATGAAGCTGCTTGCAGATGGTCTTATAGCATTTACCTTTGACATGCTTGTCTTTAATTTTCTGTCTTATCTTCGGAGAAAACACTTTCCTTTGCTTCCTCTAGTCCATGTTGAGTGTGGTACACACCATGTTACCAATCAGCACTGTGACTGCCTGTATAAGGGCCCTATATAAGAGCCTAATGACAAGATTGTAGCCACCTGTGATGCTAATTGGTAATTTACTTTGTCCTGTTAAGTTTTTCTAGGGATACCATCATTATTGTCCAAGCCTGCTTCATTAGTTTGCTTCGTGTGGGATTAATAAACGAGGGCTACCAACAATTTTGTCCACATCTATGGAAATATATATTTGTTGCTTCTTAACCTTTAAATTTGAAGATATTGATAACTCATATGAGAAATTTTCATTGTTTTCGTGCTTTTTCAGGTTGGCTGGTGGGAAAATGGACACCTGCGCCTACGTTACCATCCCTGGTCTCGTTACGGCTCCTTTCTGAAGCCTCTGGATGATGCTCAACACCTCAGAGTGGTCACCCTGGAGGAGAGGCCCTTCGTTATTGTGGAGCCTGCTGACCCTGGAACAAGCTCATGCATTCGGGACTCTGTTCCCTGTCGCTTGCCTATTAATTCCAGGTAATAAGTACAGATGAGTTTGAGGAATGACCCTTGAAGCATAGTTGCAAAGAAAGTTTCAGCATCTAACATTTGACATGTGATGGAGGTATTACACAATAGGCATCATCAGTTTCTTGCATTTTAGAGTAGACTACTGCCCTTACATGTTCTCTTACAACCATTTCTGCTTAGTAATTCAAGTCATGAAAACCTCATCATACAATTTCTGGGATCCACAAAAAAAAAAAAAAAAGCTGCAGGCTCTTATGCAGTTGAACCTCATGGCCATTATCAGCATCACCCTCATAACCTACTACAGGGCAAAATATATTCGATAAAATCATTTTCTATAGAGATGAATTGATATGCATGTAGAAATTGTTTTTATTTGATTTGGATTGCAAGATTCTTTCTTTTATATTTAAATTAAGAACATAGCATCGGATCAAAGCAAGCATTTATGGGAATAATTGCTTAAACTATTAATTAAAACCCAACAGAGGCTTGAAACCACTAAGTAAGCTGAGGTTAAATACCTGTTCCAATCAATGCATAAACATCCATTGGATAAACAAAGTAAGAAAGAGGCAGATGTCGGGATAAGACAGAAAATCCTGACTTAGATGATTAAAAATAAATCTTGATGGTCGCTTCAGTGGTACACTTGGAGGAAACTCAGACATGATCAAACACTGGAGGCAAAACCACTCAGTGTTTAAGGCAGCAATAGGTACCACTTGGGTTGACACTCAGGCAAGGAATGATCAACAACCACCTCCTTATATTCCTCAGCAGGTGATTCATTCAACTAGGGATAGGTGTGCTGCTGTAATTAACCCAATACTGCCTTCTAGGTAACGGCAGCTTCAAGAAAACAACACACAAACACACAGGGACCGTACCAGCCCGTAGTTAAAAAGAAAATGCATTTATAATATTCATGTTAACCAAAAATGTAAACATAGTAATATGATTGCCTGCCTTAAATTTCTCAGCTTTAATCCTTAACTTGCTCATGATTTAAGGTCTTTGGATATTTAACAGCCAAACTACTGATTAGCACATAACTAAGAATGCAGTCTGCAAACAAAATGTGTTTGTTTTAAACACCCTGTAGATAATTGTGGCTGTGAAATTGCAGGTATTCATTTCGTTTGTAAATGTATAACAACTCTTACATTAATAAAAGACATTTTGACTAAAATGATTCTTTAATGGTGAAGTCTGTTTGAATTGTATTCATTTTCTGCAAAGGTCAGACCTATTTCAAATGTTCTTACAACAAAATTACTATCTTCTGAAGGGTGTTTTGTCCCATTTTCCCCCAACCTTACTGCGGCTTCTAATTGAAACAATCCCCCCCAGAGTGCAGGCTGTGTTGCTTGGTAACAGAGTCAAGAGGTTACAATAGCTAAGTGCCTGAGAGGCCATCAAATTCACTCTTGCTATGGAGAGCTGATGGAGGCCACTGCAGCCACTTGACTGATAGTCATCAAAAAGTACTTGATTTTCTCTATGTGTAGCTTGAAGCAGTTTTCTCACTGCCTACATTTTGAAAACTAGCCTCTTTGGAGGAATCTAACTTGATTTCAGTGAGACTGATATGAATAGAAATGCTTTTTGTTTAAATCATGGTTTAAATTTTTTTTCATAAAAATTGTCAAAACATCCCTTTCCAAAATCATCTGCAAACTGTCAGCACTGATCCACTCACTGTCCCCATCAAACGTCTTCCTTCCCTTTGTTATGTAACACCATCTCCCTCGACATTTGATATCCTCTTTTCACAAATTTTACTGCCTTATTGTTATTTAAGTATTAAGTGTTTTCTAACATATTTCCTATGTGTTTTTTATTTTTCATAGTTTGGTCCTGGATGGTGCTGCACCCATGAAGCACTGCTGCAAAGGGTTCTGCATTGATGTTCTGAAGCGCTTGGCCAAAATTGTGGGCTTCACCTACGATCTTTACCTGGTGACAAATGGCAGACATGGGAAAAACATTGATGGGGAGTGGAATGGCATGGTTGGAGAGGTGAGGGCTTTTATATTAATAAAATGCGATCTCCAAATTACCAATTTTGAGATGGTTCTGATGGTGCTGATGGTTCTCTAGGTGTAGGATTTGTTTGTTTTTTTGGTGGAGGCTGCTGGGCTGGGCCTGAGCCTCCTGGCCCTGTGGGGTCCACACTAGGGGCATTGTGCCAATGGGCAATGGGCAACGGGGCTCTCATCAGGATGTATTTTGGGTATGACCGCCCATGGCCTTAGTGCTGCAATCTCGGCACCATGGTCTCAGTTTGGCCCCTCAGGGGTCGGCCTCCAGGTGCCCTCATCTGCCCTTCTCTGGTGGTTGGGGCTGTCCTTATGTCTGTCCTCCTTGTGTCCCACTGATCTGGGGTGCGAGTCTGGGGCAGTCCACACCTGCTATTGAGCATATTATCCTTTTGCAGAAGCTGCATAAATCCTTTATAATAGAGCATGGTTATGCACACATACCATGTGAAATTAGTTCCAGGTGTCCACGGATGCACAATAATACCAAATACTAAGCTGCATCTCCAGATATATAGCAACCTGAGTAATGGTGTCTTTGCCTGTCACACAAATGGAAATCTAAGAGATTCTCACTTCTCTGGAAGTTTTTTTTAATGTTCGCTTTGGTTGTCTGTTTTCTCCTCTTTACAGTTGTTATGTTGTGTTCCCTCTTGCCTCATATAGGTGTGGAAGTTGACTTCTAGGAGTTACTTTATATCTTCTGTGTTGTCAGTTTTTGCTGTTTTGTTTTATTCTCTCTTCTTATGCACTCTTTCCTCTCCTCTTAGTTCGTATTTCTCAACTCTTTCTCAAACTCTCTATCCTTCTCCATGTTCTGTGTAAATGGTTTTACTTCCTAAAGGGCTCATTATACTTGGCACAAGGATATTACGGGTGGAAACTAAGCTGTCCATCATGGGATCTGCATACTCTTTCCCCCGATCACGCTACATGAGGAAGTAGAAAACAGCCATTCACAACTTTGTCGAAGTCTCTTCATGCCGTTAGCCACTGTCTGTTGATAGTGGTGATATCTATGAGCTAAATCATGGGATATGTCTTATGTTTGCACACCATGTTTTCCACTCAGATCCACTACCAAGCAGTACTTTGTGGCAACAACCATGATGGTCTACTTGTGAAAGCAAATCTGTTTAGCGGCGGTACATCAGTTTTCAGAGCTATATTGACATCAGTTCTCAGAGCTATATATTTTTTTCTTTTTAGAATGGCTGCCAACTGATATAAGAAGGCCAGACTACATTATGATTAGTTGTTGTAAAGATGTGATAGTTTACTTATTTAAAAAAAAAAAACTTTTTCTGAGCAAGAGAAGCACTTCTGTCCTGGATGACCTCTGGACCCGGTGCAGGTTGTGGGAGACAAAAGAACTGTAAACAATACTGTCAGAAAAATAACATTACTGCTGCACAGTGTTTCCCCACCATACGAATGGAGCTACCGCAGAGACCGAGAGCTACTTCAGTGACAGACTGCCACATCGTAACTGCACAAAGGAGAGCTTCCAACCATCCTTTCTCATAGCTGCTGTTAGACTATAATCTTCTCTACTCCAAAAAGGCCCTTAGATTGTTGATAAAAATCCAACTGGTTGCACAGCTTCCTGATCTAATCAAGTCTATATCGCACTGTTAGCCAACTACAAAATATGGATTTTAAAGATGTCGATGACTATTTGCACCGTCTTTTATCTCTGAGTGTTTGTTTTTTCTTATCTTGTTTTATTTTATCTTATTTTATTGTTTCTTTATCTATCATACCTTATCTTAAGTCCAGCTGCTTAAAAGCAAAGTCTGATTCTATTACTACTCTACTGTATGTACAGCTTGGCTCCCATATTTGTACAAATAGGGATATTTGTTTGTTGGTCAAGGCTTATTAGTAGAGGGTATGGCTCTTCTGGTGTTTTTGTCTCTGTCTCAAAGATGCAGGTGGTTTCTCTATCTCTCTGTCAGTGTTTGCGTCTCTCTCCCCATGTCTCCAGCTGTCCCCAGTCTAGCATCTCTCTGTAACTCATTAAGTTGCTTAATTACAGTGTCACACAAACACATGTGAGTAGGGGCAGTTAAGCGTGTTAGGAAATTCATCACATCCTATCCTTGGCTACTTCCTGCTGCCTGAGCAACCCTTCTTAAAGAATACACTGAAAGCTGTCCATTTACATTAGATTTTTTATTTTCGTCCATACCTCAGTTTGCTTGCATGGATAGTAAAAGCTGCCTTTTGAACAGACAGTTCTGATATTTCTCATTATGTCCCTGAGCACTGCACTTATCCTTCCTGTGTAAGTGCCCTCCAATAAGGGAGTAATTTCCAACATTCTTAACGTTTTCTCACCCTACACGCTGAGTCATCCTGGCAGAATCGTTCTTGTTCCCAGTATGACGCCTCTACTGCAATGAAGCACATCCTGAACAAAAGTGTCACAGGTGTTTCTTTCAGGCGTGGCTGTGTTCAGATATCTGAAATGATCAATTTGGAATAGACAGGATGAAAAATAATGTTTAATTGATCCTACAGGCAGGGATCCAACTAAAGAAACATTATCGAAAGCAGGAGATTCTTTCTCTTAGATTTGGAAAGAGAGGACAATGAATTTATTCATGTATGGATGGACGTTTTAATACACTGGTCCATAGGGGGCAACAGAATCCAAAGCCATAGCACAACAACAAATGGCACAAAATAAGTTAAAATTAGATGGAAGTAGTCGTGAAGTGGAAGCCAGATGAGCCTGGTACAATTATAGAACATAGGAGACCAAAAATAAGGATTATAGGAAGAAATTTTTGTTTATGACTCTAAATCTGTGGTAATATGTTAGATATATTCTAAAATGGCAGTTTGTTAGCATCTTGATCCCAAAGAAAACATCCAATTAATATTTGACAGTGTCAATCTCAGCATGACAGCTGCTTCAACTTGTGTAGGGATTAGCCAATAGAAATCCAGCTGCTGCTGGGGATCAATATCCATCAGAGAAGAAGACTGCAAGGCTATCTATTTCCAGGATGTTTTTTGGTCCTCCAAAGAGAAGCATATGCAAAAACAAGCAACTGGAAGATCACATGTTAGAACATAATTCATAGTTGTAACCAGGAAAAAACGATAATAAATGACTAGCATATAGATGTAAAATTATTGCTTTTAGTGTTTTAGCGGGTTTTTTTATCTTTGTTTTTGTCATTACACTTTCACAAGTACAGAGCAATGAAATTAACTCTCTGCATTTAACCCATTCTGCTGGGGTGCAGTGGGCTGCCATTGTGCGGCGCCCAAGGAGCAGTGTGGGGTTAAGGATCTTGCTCAGGGACCCAGAGTGGTGGCAGTCCATAGGAGTGAGGATCTAACTCAGAACCTCTGGATTTTATATATATATATATATATATATATATATATATATAT
>NW_015150688.1:705810-708947 GCF_000732505.1 Cyprinodon variegatus
TATATATATATATATATATATATATATATATATATATATATATATGAGACCCAATTTATTAAGAGAATCATCCGCACCATGGGATCTTAAGAGATTATATAAGGAGAGAAGTCTGGCAAGAGGTGGAGGAGAGACTAGCACATTCCAAACAGCCCTTCTCATAAAAAAATGTGCAAAAAAATTTTGATTTTTGAATCAATTACTGTCATGGAGGGCCTGTTTCACTTTAAAAAAAAACAGAACAGTGACACAAAGCACCAGCTACGGGAGCAAGCAGCTTCATTTTCAGAAGGTCCAGTCACAAACCAGTGAGAGTTTATACCTGTTCTCTTATGGTAGTCCATATTAATGATCCATAGTTGACCCTGTGGGCCCCCATATTTTTAAGGACTTTGCAGTGAAGGTAGAACACACATACTGACCATAATGAGACTTTGAAGTACACTTGCAAGTTTTCAAGAAAGTGCAGAAATAAAATGTGTCTCTTCTTTTTGCTCCATAGACAATAGAAGAAAGTGAATACGTTTTAAGACCTAAGAGCATTTAAGGTATCTCAATGGTGTTGGCCCAGACACTGCAAAGCCTTTATTGTTTCACAGATTCTTTGTGCCAAGCCACGGCAGAATAATGAACTCCTGGTCAGCATCCAGCTTCTCTAACTTTCGCAGTCCCTCAGTTGCTGTCATGCAACCCCTGTTCCCTGCCAGGTGAAACATGACAGGGCTGTGAATTCCCTCATTTCTTCACCTGCTGACCACCTGAGCCACAATTATTGCTTCCAGAGGAGCTTTGAAGAGAAATACAGCTGCGATTCATTTTGAAACCAAAGAGAGGAGAAAGAAAAGAGATTCAAGTTCTGGTCTTGGTTCATTAACAAAGACTCAATGCATATGTCAATATAATACTGAGAAAAACATCAACCGTCAGATCTGCATTCAGATCTGATAATTAAAGTAACCTGAAAACTTTAATCCAATCTCCTCAAAGTATATTACACAGTTATTATTGAAAAATATTTGGTTCTTTGACCTGATTGTACATTCACTGTAACACTTTTTTGTCTTTAATTGTTGTATTTTACAGCTGTATGAGTGAGATCAAATATTTTCCTTCATTACTTTAAATTCCACCTAAAGTAGTTTTTTGTTTTCTAGGTCGTCTCCAACAGGGCTGACATGGCCATCGGTTCCCTCACCATCAACGAAGAGAGGTCAGAGGTTGTAGAGTTCTCCGTTCCCTTCGTCGAGACCGGCATCAGTGTCATGGTGTCCCGCAGCAATGGCACAGTGTCTCCATCTGCTTTTCTTGGTAAAGATGTAAATGTACCTTTATGATACTGGATGGACCAACTTTTTTATTTCACTGGTGAGGCAGAAAAATTAAAGAGAAATTTGGTCTGAGAGGTAATGGATTGAAGACCCAAAATGATGAAGGAATCCTTCACCAAGGAATTTCATGCCAAACTGGGGAAACCAAGTATGCACATAATTCACCACAGTGGGCAAAAAACTCTTTTGTTTTTTTTTTTTTGTTTTGTTTTTCCCAAAAGAGACCCTTGTTGTTAACCCTGGATATGATTGCATGGAAGGAAAATCAGCATATTGAATTACAATCTGTTACTTATTGGGCTCAGACACTCAGACAAAAAACAGTTGCAGCTAGTTACAATAATACTTGTTGCAAAACCTAGCTGCTATTTTTAAACATGGTCAGTTGTTTTCTTTTATAACTTCTAAAACTGCTTTTGTGCATTTTTTGACTGTGTGAATGTTGCAATAACTGTGCAGTACCCAGTCTGGGATTTAATGCCCTTCTCTGGTTCCTTGTCTGACAACCTGACATTCAAAAACTTTCAAAGCATATATTTTCTTCACCTGAGGCATGATTATAAATTGTTATTAAGGTAAATGTGACCCAACACAGGTAATTCTTTTCTGGTATTATAATTTTGTATCTTTATTGGTGCCGAATGATTTTATTTTAGGGGATAAAAAAAAAATCATGTTCTTTGTCAGTGAGATAAATGCTAAATATCTTAACCAGCTTTTTATGTTATCTCTCTGAAGTTCTTTTAATTAAGACATTATCAAGAGTTGGGCTTCTCCAGTAACTGTATAATGTGCTTTGCATTCTATTAGATTACAGTGTCCTCATTTTAGTTAAACTTGTTACATATGTGTAATTTAGCTTTATAACCAATTATTGCTTTCCCCACTTTGTCACAATAAGCATCTTTTTTTGCATTATTTCAACAAGAATTATTTAACTATCTCAGTACTATCCAATAAGCCTTCCTTGAATCCACACTGAGGAAGATACAAACACATTTGTGTTCTCAGCCAGAGTTTGGAGGTTTTGTCAAGAAAAGAAAAATAAAGCAGTTTGTGACTCAACAGGAATCTGTAGCTGTGATGCAGAGTTAGCTGCTGGAGAGGGCCTATATTGAGAATCTTTGAGTATTGACCTATTATTACTGCTGCCTGGAAAAAATCTCTTCAAATCCACTCTAAAGCCAAAGTCGACTGCAGGGATTATTTATGTACACAGAAAAAAAAAGCTTGAAGATGAGATATCAATATAGCTACTGCTCATCAGAGCCAAGAGGGAATGCTGGTTGATGAGGAGCCAAATGCTGGCAAAAAGGAGAAGGATGTAAAATAAAAGCAGATGTTTACAGATGCAGAAAGAAACTTATGCAAACAAGGTCAAAAAGTCCCAAAACCTGAATTAACCTGAAGTCTAAATGAATTCAGAACTAAACTGGAAACAAGGAGAGAGGATGACAGAGGTTAGAATTACTTCAGACAAACTAGAGGAGGATTGAACGGTATCAAGCAGACAAACCAACAGTGACTAAGGAATCCACAGGGGAATATAGACTGAGGAAAATTTATGGGTGGGAAACGGAAAATATGAGAATAATGATCAGAGCAGAGATACCTGAAAGGGAAATCAGAGTACAAAGAAAGAAATCTGAAAGAACAAATATGGAGCAGGATCTAAACACAGACTAATAAGCAGGAAATTAAAGGAAAAAAATAATCCTAACTTCAAGAAATACATTCACATAAAGTGGATAAGCAAAGTCTTCTACATGACCCAAATCTTTTTTTCTCTCGATTCGTGTCATTTCATTT
>NW_015150688.1:709654-745340 GCF_000732505.1 Cyprinodon variegatus
ATAAAATGCAGCACTGAGATCTCACAGGACAAGTAAAGACACCAGTTATCTAAGGTCATGAAAATATTGTTATTGACTTTTGCCATTGCAGTTTTAGCACTATGATGAGCTCCAAAACCTGCCTGAAACTAATCAAAAAGAATTTTAAATAAGAAAGGAAGATCAGATATGGGTCTATAAGTCATTTAGACCAAGAGAGGGTTTCTTAATCATATGTTAGGG
The DNA here is from genome assembly GCF_000732505.1 of Cyprinodon variegatus. Lineage (NCBI taxonomy): Eukaryota > Metazoa > Chordata > Actinopteri > Cyprinodontiformes > Cyprinodontidae > Cyprinodon > Cyprinodon variegatus. Next base: position 709,877 of record NW_015150688.1, read on the forward strand.
GTTAGGTTTCATTACATCTAGCTCACACTCTGCAATACATATCCCTGTTTTACGGATAGATTAGGCATATCTAAAATGCAGGTGGAATTCAGAGGGAATAATTTAATAGTTTTGTTTGAACTGACTCTAACAAAAAAGTCGAAGTGGTTATTAAAGATTATAATTTTTATAACTCAGAAAGCTCAGCTGGGTCAAAACAGTCCAAACACAAGTTCTATATTTACCTCAATTTCTAAGGAATAATTAATCATATTTTGAAGAGAGCCACCAAACTTCTTTTTAAGAAAATCATTCTTGTTTATAAAAAAATCCCATAAACTCATTACTACTGAGAGCTGGGGGAGCAGACAACTCAACCGGGAGTCTAGCAAATGTATTTAAAAGAAATCTAGAATTATTCTTATTATTCTCTGAAGAGAAATATGTTGTTCATGTTCAGCAAATGGTCATTTTATAAAGCAATAACCCTTTTTCCAGATTAAGAAGGATTCCTTTAGATAAGGAGAGTAAAATTTTGTCTCCGGTTGCCTTATGCTTCACAGTAAATAGCAAATTAAAGCAGGGAGCTGGCTCTAAATTCCATTTTTCCTCAGGGACGCTACTACTCCAAGGCAGTATACATAGAGGAAGTAACCTTTCAACAAAATCATCTATTTGTGAAGGAGGAATACATTAAATGTTTGCCCTCTGAAGTATTGTTCTGTGATACATAGGAGAGACAAAGTGGAACGGATTCTTTTAAAATTTATAACTGCATTATCTGACAATGATCTGCTAAAGTGAAACCCTCTTTGGAGGGAGGAGAACTCAATTAAATAACATTTCAAGGTTACTTAAAATGGTCAGATAGGGTAGGGTTGTAAGGAAATGATAACATATAAAGATAAGAATGTGTAGGTCTATGCTAAATTTGAACAGAGCCAATCAAGTCTAAGATAGCATGACAAACTGCATTAAAGCTCTCACATTTAATGTAGTCATTAAAGTTAGAATCCCATGCTACGATGACCTTGTTGGTACTTAACATTTAATCAAGTGTGCAAACTGATCTAAAACTTCAGAGTAAATCTCTGGTGGACAATGCAACATAATATAGAGAAGTGGTTTTGTTGCTTAACAATTTGGAGGTGGGGGGAGTAAGGGTTAAATGTTTGAAAGAATTGTACAGTAATTATTCTTTGGCTTTGGAATACTTAACAAATTAGACTGATAGATCATTGCTACTGCTCCTTGGTAATAATTTATAAGCATGTGAAAATGAATTAACTTTGAAAATTTGACCCAATTTAAGCAAGTATAATCCTCTTGCTGCGGCCATGTTTCTGTAACACAACATAAATTAGTTGATAAAAATTAACAACTAACAAACTCTTTCAGGAGAGAAATCTTTTATCCGTTCCATTTTCTCCCGCTTAGTTCATGTCAGGTTCTCGGTGGGGCGAGAAGTGGGGTACACGGCGTACACTCTGGACAAAGCGCCAGTCTGTTGCAGGGAAACACAGAGACACACAACCATGCACACACACACTTACACCTAAGGACAATTTAGAGAAGCTAAATAACAGTCATGTTTTTTGACTGGAAGGAAGCGGGAGTACCCACGGTTGCAAAGAAGGAACATGCAAATTCAATGCAGAAAGACTCCAGACCACGAATTGAACCCAGAACCTTCTTGTTGCAAGGCAACAGTAGCAGCAGAAATATTATGCTCAATAAATTAATGTTTTTATTTTTGCTAAATTTGAGTCGTCATACTTTTAATTAGATTATGATGACTTATTTCTTTAATATTACCATGACCAAGACAATGTCTGAATGGGGTCATGGGTGGGTGCAATAAAAAAATCTACTGAGAGGTTTAAAAACTATGACTGCTTCCTGATCTGCACCCTAGTTTGTCTGCATTTTGGAGGTCTAATACAGTGGGTACTTGTTGGAAATGGACACTTCACTCACGCTCCCCGTGTTTCACGAATTGCGTGAAAAACATGTGACTACTATAGCCACTAGGTGGCAGTCTGAGTCCATTTCGGCATCCCATTCAGCTAGATTCCTAGAAAGTAGTTTTGCACGATCAAAACGGGAATGGATGCCCCCAATTATCCGACCAGGTTTTCCTAAAAAGAGGCTGCCAATTATCAACATAGGCCACATAATTTTCAGGACATCACCTAGACTGCCAGTTGTTGAAAGGAACTACATGTCATCATTGGTCCAATTAGGAGGAGGCCAGGCAAGATTATGGAGTCTGATATTGTTTTGTTAAACTTACACACCAAAGAATCAATAGCTACTGTCCTGGGATCCAGGATATTCAGGAACTGATGGAGGATCACTTGTACACCACTTTGAATTGTGATGTTACAGAAATGTGCTATATAAATAAACTTGCCATGCCTACATGGCAGTGAAGCTAATATTGGTGGGTCCGAGCTGCCAGCCACTTTCTAATTCCTGGATATTCAACAAACCGAATGAGGGACTCCAGCTTTGACTTCCTCTCCTTAAAGGTTACTAAAATACTAAACTTATTACATGTACCATTACCACTAAAGGAGGGAGAGGAATAACTGAACATCTGAGACACTGAGTAAGATATAGGAGGAGATTTAGATATAGATCAGAAAGGCAGGAGGAGAGAATAGGATAATGTTAAGGATTTTTTTTCAAGCCCAAAGTTCAAGCTAAGATAGCCCTGTTCCACCAGTTTTAGAAGAAATCCTGGCTTACTATAAACGTGAGGCAACATTGAGAACCACAAATGATTAGATATGTATTGGGTTAACTGAATTTAACATATCTAGTAGCCTCTTTGTACTACTTTTTGCACTTGGTTATGAAAATACTTCAAATGGAATAATATTAAAACAGGCTATGGAGAGAAAGTTGCTCTGTCCTAAAATATGCTTAATTTTATATTTTAACAATTGAGATTTTAAGTCTCTGAAGGCTGTAAACTGGTGATATAATACTGCACAATGCTCTCTGTAATTCCTCATACATGTAATGTGCCGCCACTTTTCACAGGCTTTACTCTCACATGGCCGAGTCTAATTCGTGCTTTTGTTTCTCAAGCCAAATCTTAAGCATACAGACTTTAAATTTGATTTTGGATCCACTCAAAATGAGCAGACTTCTAAGATAACACCTGCTAAGTAACCAATCTTCTTAAAATAATTATCTACATATGAAAGCAATAAGATTAGAATTAGATATGAATTGTAAGATGCTGAGGGGAGGAAGCTGAGAAGTTGTTGAAAGGGAAGAAATCTTGTTTCACCCACAGAGAGGGGTACTTTTTGTTCGTTATATGCAGCACAAAAGAGTTAGTGAGCATGGTTTATTGCCTTTGCTGGATCACCTGAGCTGTTTAAAATGCTCTTGGATGTTTGAGTGAACACGGTGACTGGTGTGTGCTCATATATGTGTGTGAGATCTGTGTCAGCCAGATGAGGCTGTGCCCTGTGGTAAAAATGACTTAACAGAGTTCAGTGTCTCAGGTGATTACTTTGTAAACCTTCCATCTGTGCTTCTGTATATTCTGTGTACATTTTGCTGCACTGAGTAGTGCTCATGTCTTTGTTTTGCAAAACAAGAACCTGCGCATATCTGCGGAAAACAAAATGCTTTAAACATTTAGGGTGAAACTGCATATTTTTCATATACCTATACCTCATTACATTTTTTAATTATGAAGATTTTTTTTCTGGCAAGTAAGCCTATCAATATTTAATTTATGTCCAAGCTTTGAAGCCACTCAATGCAAAAAAATAAAATTATCCATCTGCAAAAACTCATTTGAACTTTTCTAGGGGGGGTTGTCTTCATAATATTTCCTTTTTAAAGGTCACAGATCAGACAGAGTCAAGTTCTCTCCTCATAGAGCTGATCTTTCCTTTACACCTTAAAGGTACCTTAAGTAATATGTTCACAGCTGCAGTAGTATATCAGTCCATCTGTCACTAGAGATTTGGAGGACAATCTGAAACACATCACGGTTGGACGGAGGTGCAGTGCTTTTTTTCAATCTTGTTTTATCTGGGCTGCATGTACAGACAGTGGTGTAATACGAGAGCTCTGGCCTCTTGGTGGAAGGTGTTACTGTACTTTTGGATCCAATTTGTGATTGGATGAGGTGAGGACAGAAAGGCGCTGGTATGCGTGGCCAGAGAGAATCAAGATCAGAAAGAAAACACAACAATTAAATAGTGATAGAATCACTTGACTGCAAGACTGCAAAAAGACGTAAGACTGCTGCAGGTGTTCACCTTTCAGCAAGTCAAGAACCTTAAAAATCAGCCAGACCTACAGTACAATGCACTGTATGTTCACACACCCTCTGCATCAAATCTGTCTGTTTAAACTTTGCATAAGCTATAGGCTTTAAGAGTAGTGGTCATATTCCCCCCACAGTTACATGCCATAAGACATGTATTGTTGGTCGAAATATCCCCGATACAGAAGCTGGAGACCAGATATTGGAAATAAATCGTAATGGCTTTAAGCTCCACAAACTTTGGATGGTTAAATATGAAAAATACTCTTTGAATTTGATTATTTTGTTACATTTCAAAAATATGCTTAAACTATTTTCTGCAGTCATTTTGGAGCAATTGTAAAATGTAATTGTATCCATAGAAAACCTTTACTACCTCAGTTGTAACCTTCGTTCTTAATTTTGACCTCCTGTAGCTCCCACAAATTGGCTACTAGTCTTCCTTGGGTTCAGGAAAAATGTAAAATTATATTATATAAATCACGTCCAAATAAAATAAAGACACATCACAATTTTTTATATATCACAATAAAATGCAATAAAATGTACACAAAATTACTATGTACAAAAACCCAGTAAGATAAAATAAAATAGACCCACAATATGCTACATAATTCACATGAAAATATTCTGGAACAAGTTCATACCCAAATAACATCCACAATGACCCTGCTAAGAGATTTTAATTTTTTCTTTTTAAACATAGTTCTTTCTTCATCTGTCCAATATGCAGGTTGGCATTTTTATGGTATTTTTCATCAAATACATTTTATTTAACCAGAAAAATATAACAATAAATACAAAATTCAAATTATACATTTATATATTAGGTATAAAAGAAGCCATCAAAAGCAATCCAGATAATTTTAAGAAAAGTAGTTAATATTACATCTTTAACCTGATGACTGACCTAATCTAACAACGATCAGTGTTAGTGATGATACGTAGCAAGTCGTGTGAGTCTTTTACCTGAATAATTTTTTTTTTGTTTTCCTGGGTGCAGTGATGCAATTGGACTGTTCTAGTTTTACTTTTTAATTTTCTCCTACTCTCTTAAACCACTTGTCATTTCCTGTCAAACTGTCCACATTACTCTCTTCAGAAAGCACCTTTTCTCTGAGAATATGATTAAGTTATTAACTTCTATGTCTCTGTGTCTTTTTGCGTAGTAACTGTTCAGTTGCTCGAATGTTGAGGTCTAAACACCCCTCCCTGCATAGAACACATTGCCTAACTTGTTTTTAGGTGTTTAATCTGTAGGATGAACACATCTTTTCCTGAGAGATTTGAGTTAAAATGCAGCGTTAGAAAACATCCATCTTTGTCTCTCAGGTACTGTATCCCAGTCTCTAACTGAATGACAATTTTTTTCCTGCTTTTTCTCTCCAATAACCACTGTGCTCTGCAGTAATGACTCCTCTTCCCTGGTGGTTTTTCAGTTTACTGCTTAGGACATATGACCAAAGAAATTTGAATGTCATTGTTTGTGATATGTTTGGATTGTAAAAGAACAAGCTAAATAGAAGGCAGAGCCAATGACTTGTGCATTGTGTTTTTCCCTTCTTTGCATATTGCGCAAGACATTCTACCTAAGATCATGCCAAAGTAATAAAGTAGACATAGAATTGGTAACTTCAAAACCTATTTTTTGTTTGAGTCGATCTGAAGAAGTTTCTTTGAGTCCTTCCGGACTGGCATAGACTTAAATCGTTTGTTTTGGTTCCTCAGTGAGAGCTGATGGCTGGGTAATGACATCACAACAACGGAAGAGGAGGCAAAACAAACTGGTTATATTTATAGCGAAAGCCACTGACAGAATGGGCAAACAGATCTGAGTTTGAGACTTGAGGCGAGTATTCAATGAGCAGACACAGCGTCACGTTCAAGAACATCTGAAAGACAGCAAGAGTATTGAGTAAGGGCAAGACGAGACACTGAAATCCAGGATAAGAACAAGATCAGGCAGGCAAGGGAAGAATTCTGGATAATCTTTCAGACAAATACTTTCAAAAAATCTGGCACTGTTGGCTTAACCAGTTGAGCCAGGAGACAAAGTGAACTGAGTTGTGCTAATTGGTGGGCAAGGTTGGCACCGGTGGAAAGAATGATCACTAAGCTTGGCAGTGAAGAGCAGAGCAGAACACTACTGATCAGTCAGGCCACAATCCCAACAGTCTGTGGAACAATCTTTTGCTCAAGACTTTTTATTTTAAATGAATTTTATTTTATCTTAAATAATAGATCATACCATCCCCTTATACATATATATGTATATATATATATCATGTGTTTACTCACTTTAATCTACCAGACGATCATATTTGTCTGATGGCTTGTAAAATGTTAGTGAGACAAACATGTTTACGTACGTATATTTCTTCCACATTAGAAAATGTGTTTGCTGTCATATTTTCCTTGAGTTTAATTTATTATCACCCTTCTTTTAAAAAAGGACCATTCTAGTCACTATTGCCAACTAATGCCCCAGAGACTGACAGTAATCTGTTTAAATCCCTCAATACCTGCTGTGAACATACTGGCATGCAAAACAAATTCATAATGCTGGCTTTATTTAGCACCTGCTGCTAACCTTGCAGTAGGACATATAAACCTCATTAACATCAGCCTTTAAACCAAACGTGCTTCAGTGGTTCAAGAACCTGACTGGATTTCACCTGACCTCACCCAGGTGTAGAAACAGAGAATTTGGCATCAGTTTGTGAACACTGCGTCAATATGGACCCAAGATTTGATTACTGTTCTCCCAAAAGCACACATATCTGCTGGAAACCAAACTGTAGGGTGTGCTGAATGACGACCGACCCTCAATGTCAGTTAAATCAATAAATCTGGTTTCATATTAGCTTATGTCTGACATTACTTTAAATATAACTGTGCATCTTTTTCTCCCCTCACCTACCTGAGTGTAAAAACACAAATGACATGCAGCTCTTTGGATTTGCTGGGTCAAAGTAATTATGGCTCTCCCCTTTGGACTTCTTTTTGAGTTTTCAGTTATTTATGTCATTCTGTTTTGTTGGTCATTGGTTTCTTTTTCATTTTGTGTTATATTTAAGCAGTGCTGCATTTTTGAGTTACTTTCTGTTGCCTCCTGGTGCCAGTCTCTTTTCCGCTAGCTCCCTTCTAGCTGCTTCTATCCACACCTGCTCCATATCAGCTCATTAACCCATTTTTTTGTTATCTTCCCCATATATACACCTCCTGTGCAGTTCTTTATTGTTAGTTTCTCGTTGTTTCTTTGCTCCTCATATGTGGTTTCCCCTAACCTCTCCTTGTATTTGGTTTTCTATATTTTGTTTTTGGACTTTGTTTCTGTTGCCTTTCAGTTTTCATTAAATCAGCAAATACTCTGCCTCCTTCTACTCTGTGTTTGGGGCCACAACCACATCCACCACCAGTTGACAACTTGGTCTTTCAAAGCAACTTTGATTTATCCATAAAGAGTAGATGTGACTAGATTGAACACCACACAAATGAACATCTGAAGAAAATTTCTAAGCTTGCTCCTCTTTTTGGGATCCAATTTAACTGTGCAGTACACACCAAAAAGTCAATACATTCACATTCATAAATGCTTAAAATTTTACTTTACAAGCATAACCTCATTTTTGGGTCTTGTGCAATATTTTCTTTTGCCTCTTAAAGAGTATTTTTCTTCTCCCTACAATGCAATAAAAATATTTCTCTATTTATTGTGCAATCAAATTATGCACAGTAGAATGATAAAGGTTTCTGTTCCTGTGGTGTGAAAAATCTTGGTAGAACTATAAAACAGGGCCTCAGTCCTGCTGGTATGCAGTTTGGCAGCTCATGGAGCCTTAAAAGCATATTAGCCCTGCCAGGCAGCAGGTTTAATGGATAAATCCTTAGAGTCTCCACCTGCTCCCTCACTGTACATCTCTGCAGGGAAGCTTCAGCTAAAAGCCTGCCGTGTAAACAGAACTTGTAGCGCTTTGGTATGCCTGCACAGAATCGACTTTGATTTAGCACCTTCTCCTGGAAGGTGGTGATGAGTCAATCAGGGCCTTTGCGTATCTCTCCAGTGTAGTTCGATTAGCAGAACATCTGTCAGAACTCAGTCTTTGTTGCAAAGTGGAAGATCTCAGATAGATATCTTTGTTTCTTGGCCAATATTTTCAGTCATACCTGTTTTGTTGGTTAAAAAAGATGTGAAATGAAGAAGATTTTTCTTCGTTCTTAAATAGATGTCATGATAAACTGTTCAACTGATCACGTCAAAAACACTACTTGTGCATTTTATATTTTTTCTATCATTTAGTTTTACCAAATAGGCTGTTAAGAACAAATAGCTCTGATCCATTGTCAGTTTTACCAGTAATTGCAGGCTTAGCAAGAAAATTTTCCTCATTTTGGTAATTTATTTAATTGTTGAAATGAAATATAAGCTCTGATTTCCATTTTCTCTTTAGTGGTCTTTGAACACTGCACATTTTTCATCTCGTTTCAAGAGTTGATTTTTTATTTTGTGTGTCAAACTTTACGCAATAATCCTGTTTGCAGAGATCTTGTTAAGTGAAACCATCTTGCTGCGCTGAAAAAAATTAAAGATGCTATCACTTGTTTAGCAGACCTTCTCCATCAGATTAGTTTTTTCTTTTGCCTCTTGTTTTTCTGTGTAACTATATTAAAGGTATAGTGGAGGATTTTTGCAAAAAAAAAAAAAATGCATATGAACAACCATGACCCAATCTTGAGATGAAACGCCTATTATTTGTGTGCGAGAGCATGAACATGCCCATTTTTCGTCATGCATGCTCTGCTTAAAGTTAAACATACGCTCTAACCCCAAAATACCTAGACTTTATTGTGAAGTTAGTTAACTGACTGTTCGGACAAAGGATCACTACTTCTTGCTCCCCATTGGTCATGTGATTTAGCCTCCCCTTACTGTGCCTGCACCATCTTTGTTATTAGTCGCCGCTGTCGGGTAGTGACAGCCTATGGCAACAGCACGCTGCTGTGACAGCAAATCACATAATGCTTTGCAAGGAGAGCTCTCTGCGCAAAGCATTCCAGGATATATCTGCCTCTTCGGAGGCCTTTTTTTTCTTCTCATACACTTTGTAGACACTTTTTCTCATATGACCCTCTGCCATTTTCAAAGAACTGCAGTGAAAAAAGGCAAGCTTCAATGACTGTCTGAAACCATAGCTCAAGAAATATATACACCTGAAATTGCACATGTGTAGAAAAATGTATAATTTCATAAAGATATCACCAGAATGATTATGACAATTAGGAGTACCGCTTATTTTGTTGATCCACCCAACGAAAGAAAATCCTCCACTGGCAAAGTTTAAATAGTTAAGTGAAGGTTTCTCGAAAGGAAAACATTATTATTGGTGTGGAAAAGGGACTTCTTGGAAGTTCAGAAGCAATAAGTTGAGTCATGAATCGTGGTACATAAAGTGGTGATTATGCATGATATATTTAAAACAAAAACAGCATTTCTAATTGTGCTTAAAGGACAAAATTTAACATTATATTTTATTAACTCAATATTCCTTTTGATTGTAGCTGAATTATACAGAATATAGATGAAATCAACATTTAGATTCAGAGCAGTTAACATAGAATATGTAGCTGAATCTCTTATAAAGAACCACGTGTGAGTGTGTTGTCTCTTTAAGTTTCCTTTGCGTTATGCAGCTCTTTGTAGATGGCAGATACTTTTCTTATACTTGATCTGATTTTTGCATGGGTATCTGTGTGCTCTTCTGTGTGTTGCAGAGCCCTATAGCCCAGCAGTGTGGGTGATGATGTTTGTGATGTGCCTGTCAGTGGTGGCTGTCACCGTCTTCATCTTTGAGTTCTTCAGCCCCGTGGGATATAACCGCAGCCTGCAGAGCGCCAAGAGTAAGAGATGGAGTCCCTCCAGGATTGGCATGCCAATCAACCCACCGCCACTGCTCATTTTACTCTATTATTACTTACTTGTCAATTTGTCAGTTAAGGAAGCAAGGGGGGGCTGATTTGAGGGGGACGTTTGAACAAATTATGCAAAGGGACCTATTTTTCTTAATTTTATTTATTTATTTAACTGCACAAGTCAAAGCAATCACTCCACAGCATGACTTATATGTATATATATATATATATATATATATATATATATATATATATATATATATATATATATATATAGATATATATATATGATGTGAAGCAAACACTGAGGAAGATGATTTAGACACATTTCTACCATATATTAGTTTATTATTGACATTTGACCATCTGCAATCATTTTACAGAATAATTCAGATCATTAAAAATTATTTTATATATGATTGAAAGAAAACATGATAATAATGTAGTCAAAAGAGCCATGAATGGTTTATCCTATTTTTAAAAAAAATATTGAGTTAACCCCTGGACACTTTTCTATTTTGTTTTCAATGAAATCTGCACTTATTATTATCCCTGACATGCAATAAACTTTTGAAAACTTTTGCTGTGAAGGAGAAAAAACTAACAATGCATCATAGTGAGACCATATAACCCCTAAGTAACAATGAAGGGATGCCTCCCAGTCAGATTTTTATCCTTACATTAAATCTGACTGCAGAGGGGCAGAACCAGCATACAGTATAAATATAAAAAAGACACCTAATGTATTTATCAGTTGATTCTTGGTGCATGTTAACTGCCACTGATCTTACTGTTGGACTATAAAAAGGTTTGGCAAATTTTAACTTTTTAAAAAAGTTAATTTTTCTACTTCTTTTTGGTTTATATGATTTTTCTGAAATGTTTTATTTAGGCAATACTTAACTTTGTAAATATAGATTCTGTGTGAAGAGCAAAATGTGTTATTTCAAATGTATATGAATAGTTTCCATGGTCTTAAACATCACGTCAACTTTATATGTAATTTCTTTTTTATGTGTTAATAAAATAAACTTCTAAATCTTGTCACACTGGATTACAATAAATGATAAGGTTTCCTCTGCAGTCTGCAAAAGTGTAGAAATTAATTTCAGAAGCTTCTTGAACAAATGTGGAAAAAGACTATAAGATTATTATCAATTATTTACATCTTTTGATATCTCAATTTCTAATCGTAAGATATTTCTATTTTTTTTTTTCAGTAATTTATTTTTTTGCTGTAATTACTGTTTCTGTTTTTTCATATATTTTTTTGTTTACTCCACTGTAAAAAACAAACAAAAAAAAAACAAGAAAAAAGGAGCACATTGCTCAATAAGTCATGTTAGTATTTAAGGTCCACAGATAAGAATTGGAAGAAAGAAATATATTTGAATATCCTCCTTAATAACTAGATTGAATATTAAAGTTTTTTTTTTTTTATTAGAAAATTTTGGGTTTTATGTTCTTTTTTTAATAAGAACATTTTCCTTATTAATTTAGTTCACCATAAAGCTGATTGATAGTGAACCATTATTAGTTCTTGAGATTATTGTCTCTCTGCTATATACTGTAGAAAATGATTTATAATCTTAAAGCAAGAAATGTTTTATTAAATTTTTAAAAGGAATATCACAATTTCAAATAAAATCTATATACTAACAGAACAGTGGAATTACAAATATGTTTAATAAATATATCTAAAAAAACAGTTGAAAGTCTCCCTTCACTAGATATGTCAACGAAACGCTGCATCCAAAATGTATTTTGATTAGTAACCTAAGGGAGGAATTTAAGTACATCATTAGATTTCAGATGACATGAATAATCTTTTTGTTTTTCAGTTTTGTAACCCCATATTTTTGGTGCATTCCTCAAATATTACTTCAGAAACACTGCCTCAATCTAACCTCCTTGATGGATCTTCTTTCCAGAATCGGGTGGATCTAAGTTTACCATTGGGAAATCCGTGTGGCTGCTCTGGGCTCTGGTTTTTAACAACTCTGTTCCCGTTGAAAATCCCAGAGGAACCACCAGCAAGATAATGGTAAAACCTCTATGTGACTCACCAGATTTACCTTTCATTTAGCTGGCTTGCTTTGTGCTAATCTATCTTTTATGGCTTTGGTTTTAATTGATCGCTGACTCTTTTCCTTCAATTCCTTTTTTTTTACTTGCAGGTCACACTCATGCCCTCAGAATAAACTGACAGATTCAACTTGTCTTTTTCTTTGCCTGTAGTGTCAGTCCAAGTGCTTTTTGCAGCAAACCTAATCATCTCTACAGCTCATTAGCTGCTTAATTACGTCTATCAAGAACTCAGTGTCGTAAAGGTTACTTTAGCTTGCAAAAAAAATGTTTTATAAGAAGATTACAAAGTAGTAATATTTGTGCTTCTTCAATAAGACTCTTTAAGTTTTACTATATGTATTTTTAAAGATATCTAGTGTAAAGATTTTTTTTTTTTATTCTGTAAAAGAAAATGAATTTACAGCATTTTTCCTGAGCTTTAGTAGAAATTAGGAAAAGGAACTTTACAGGAACAGAAACAAAACACCCCATTAATTGCCAATGGCAAGAATTAATGTAGTGCATAGACTAATCCACATCTCTTACTTGATTTAGGGCTTAAAGTCAACAGAGTTCACTGATGTGGGGGAGTGAAAGCATGATCTCTGAATAGCTACATTTTCATGCTAAGTGCTTGTAGCTTCAGACGTTCTGTTATTCTAATCCTGTTATTCTAATTTAATTGGAAAAATCAGGAGAAGTGGGCATATTTTTGATTTGGACACAGCAGTGAATGTTCCATAAGGGATCTCTGTTTGGTCTCTGATTTTTGTTATTGTTGTAATAATTGTAATTATTAGTTGTAGTAGTATTAGTATTAGCATTATTAATATAGAGCTTCTTCAACACTGCTCTATTTGCACTCCTTGTAAGATGCTATTTTACTTTTTATATTTTATATCCATATTTTTATCTTAAGTGTATATATTAGTCTATTTTATTGCATGCCTTATACCCACAGTATTTTAGATATTTTTATAATTTTAATTACCTATTCCATATTATATGTTTCATGTTGCATGATTGTACCACAAAAAATTCCTAGTTTGTGAACTCCTTCACTAACAATGGCAATAAACCTGATTCTGATTCTGATTCTGAACATAATCAGTATTTTGGGGACGGTCTGGTTCAGCTTCTGGTTCACAACTGAAATAATAAAGAATAAACAGTGAACAGAGCAGGTTTCACCAAAATTTAGGACTATTTTCTTTCTTTCTTACTCGGAAATAAATTGAATAAATATAGATACATGGTGTCAAAGCTAAAGCATGCATCTTCATATTCTAGCAGATTTATACTGATAAATTAGTTGAGCTGAAACTAGACAATGCTTTGTAAGTGAGACTTCACCATGACTAGAAATATGTGATTGCTGAGTTCCAAAGTTTCCTTCAGGCAACCAGAGTTGTGGGAAAAAAAATCACCATTTGGCAAATTTAATTACTATATGATCTTTATACACTCAGTTAAAAAACACACTTGCCAGGTTTAAGTGACATATTTAGAGGCTAGAAGTGATTAACTGACAAATGACACACAGTTTAATACAGATCTTCAGCTGGAGGTCCAGATATTAAAATTGTCTCCATATTTGTAAAGAACTCTCCCTTCCTTTCTTTTCCTCGCCAATTATCTCCATGTCCAGGTTCTTGTTTGGGCCTTCTTTGCTGTCATCTTCTTGGCCTCCTACACTGCAAACTTGGCTGCCTTCATGATCCAGGAGGAGTATATTGACACAGTGTCAGGACTGTCTGATAAGAAGGTAGGATCTTCAACAGATAGCGCAGATAAAAGCAATACACAAATTAATGCTCTATATGGGATCATATAAATGAACGCAGTAAAAATAAGAAATTATCTTTATGGTAAATAAATAAAACATTTGTACAAATGATTAAAAGCTGCTACAGTATAATTGGCTGCTATTTTTCATAGCTTTAGAAAAACAAAGTAGAGATGTTCCTTATTTAGCTGCCTGCTCTTCACAGGATATTGGCATTAGAAGCCACAAAGTGCATCATGCTGTGATAACATTTTAAAACTTTGCATGTTTTATTAAACTCCATATAAGCTCTTCAGAAAATCTGAGCACCAAGGCCTCTCTTTGAAAGTGCAGACTTAGAATCTTCTTAGCATTTCATCCTGCAGCGGGGATCAACTCCTCTGCTTGATTTTTTTCTTTTTTTCTTCCAGCGACTCACTTTTTACTTCACACCTCCCGTCTGTCACTTTAATCTCTGCCCACCTGTTCCTCTTGTGCAGTTTCAGCACCCGACAGAGCAGTACCCACCACTGCGCTTTGGTACGGTGCCGAACGGGAGCACTGAGGAGAACATCCGCTCCAACTATCCCAGCATGCACCAGTATATGATTCGCAATAACCAGAAAGGCGTGGAGGAGGCCATTGAGAACCTTAAGACAGGGTAAGGAAAGGGGAAGAACACTGAGGTCGTTGAGGGAGGAACTGTTACAGTACAACTGGGTGCTATTCAAAAATGTATGCAGTCATATTGGATACATAAAAATCTCATTAAAACATTTCTGTTATCAGGTAATTAAAGCACAGCATTTAAGATTACTATTTTAGATTTGACCTATGCATTAAACTATATTAACTATCTGATTGAAGGTTTCGTATTTAAGGCACTTTTATTCTAACATACCAGCCTCACCAGAAGCTTCTTGTAGTTTATTGAATATGACTTGCCACTCAATTTGAACATGGCCATGAAATGTCTTTCAATAGACATATTTTTTATTCTTTATGTTAGGAAGAAAAAAGTAAATTATTTTAGACTAAAATGTCAATACATTTTAGAAAGCTGTATTTAATTTTAAGCATATTGAGGCAGTAACATACAAACTCATTTATATAAATCCAGTGCTGTCCTAGTTATGACTGTCTAGCTGTTTATTTGGGGTGAAGTGGAAAAATTCTGTGGTATTCTTATATTATCTACCCCATTTTTTTTATGCTGAAGAACCACTGGCAGACCATCTGACTGATGCTTCCAACCACCATGTTTGAAAATTATAGGCTCTTCCTAAGTTCTCATTCTTCACCTTGATTTAGACAAAAATGCTTTGCTTTTAAGTCATAATAGTTCACGTTTTAAACATAAACCTTTCTTTAAACGACAAACTACTTGTGTGAGGAAGGCTGGCAAAATTCTGTTTTTAATTATGAATAGGTCCAACAGCTTCTCATTTAATGTTGATACATGGCTCTTTTGTAGGTCTTTAAATTGTTGTCCCGACATTTTTCTGTTTATTTTGGGTTTGTACCCTCTTTGAGAGAGTGAGTCAGATGGATGAAACTCTGAAACATTTAGAAATTCTAAAACAAAATTCTAACTTTAAGCTTCTGCAATGAGGGCATCCTAAATGCCTAAATGTTAGTCGCTGTCGAAGCAACCATTGTGTTTTAAGAAGAGTGGTCAAATATTCAGCCAGGACTAAAACATCATCTTTGAGATTTTAAATATTTGTGGTTTGTCTACATTTTTGGAAGGGACTTTTTATCAAAATGAAGCTCTAGCAAAAATTCTATCTTATCAACTTCATCTGAAAATCCTGCCATGTCCCTCTTTTAGCTTCAACCTTCGGAATAAATACAGAATCAATTCTGACTAAAGCTGCCGTTATTTGATTTTCCAACATTAGGAAAAAAATACTCAAAAATGTCTCTAAAAGTAAAACATTAATATGGCATTGATGCCGATTAGCATTGGTTTACTGTACATGTCTTACCAACACCGTAAATAGTGAGTTACCGGCAAGGTAAACTCGGTGCTGTGATGCTAAACAGTTCTGTAATTAATACTGAGAAGACTGTTTTTAGGGGATGTGGTTTTTCGGTTAACAGCATAACATATTTCCCTGCGGTTCACATTAGCACTCGGTATTTACAGAGTTTTCAAATTGTTTGTCTCAGTTAGTTTAAAAGAAGGGAGGCTCGACTGAATAAAATAAACAAAATTACTTCCTGAAACAAGTTTCAATTTAGTCAAGATTGCACTTAGTCCCACAGACTGAGTGGTTCATCTCATTAATTTGCAAAGATACACTCAGTGGAGCCCATTCACTACTCTGAGGTGATGGCTAATGTAGTTGGAGGATAATTAAAGACCAGACAGAATTGTCTAATTTCTCTTGGGGTTGTATCTGACACCTTGTCACACAAACACAAACAGGTTCAGTATACACACATCAACACTAAAAAAAGAGCTGATGGCTGTATTAAATAAATATAATTTGCTTTAATTTATCCCTTAAGCTTTCAGTACCAAAGTGTTGAGATAATGTTTTGTCTTTGTCGGTTAGTGTAAGGATCCGATTGCAGAGAACAGAAGCAACTTACACTTTAAACACTTCACTGGAAGAAACAAGGAATGGGCATGGTTGAGAGAACAGAAGCAAGGCTTCGAACCTAAAAGAACAAGTGATGAGAAACGAAAAAACAGTTCTAAAGTTGCATACATTTAAGTAAAAAAACTAAAAAAACTAAAGTAAAGAAACAGGCACAAGGAACAAAACTGGCCAAACTGAGATAAAGTAGAAAAGAAAGAAAGAGAAGCATGATATATATCCATTACTTAATCAATAAAGGATCAGATCAGCTTTAACAATTCCAGTGACAATATTAAAGGGATAGTTAAGGTTTATGAACATGAAGTTGTGTGAAGCACATTCAAGACAAAGAGACGGCTGACCAATGTCTGTGCTGGAGGTAGGACCATGAAACAATCCTTCTAGGGGTAAAATAATAGGGCCTTTTTTTTTAAAAAAAAAAAACCTCCAACAAACCTCTTAAGAGTGCTCCCCAGTTTATGCTTTGTCAACATTATTTTCTCCATCATACATTTTGATTATGAAAAGATGTCTACTTGTTCACATCTGCTGAGATGAGGGGCTGTGTTTTTAGTCTAAACAGGTGTTTGTGCTGTATAGGGCTGCCCTAAAAGTTGTTTTTTATAAATATGTTTTACGTATTCTGCACCTTGAGCTATTTGATCCATCCCCCTATGCGGTGGAATGGTACTAATTGCTTCCAAAGTCTGAGATAGCAATAGGATGTTTTAACATTGTTCAAATAGTTTAACAAAACACATGAATAGTTTTTCTAGCTTAAATACCTTTGGTTAAAAGTGCCCCCATACAGTACCGGAACTACTTTTTTCCTAGTACTGGCCGTTTCTCATAGCGGGAGGCTCTATGACAGCAGTGAACCTTTTGCGTTTCTGCTACACACTGTGAACAATTCACTTAACTTTATATTCAAAACCTTTCAGCTTTTTATTTTTTATTATTTAACTCTCTGAATTTAACCCATCCCCTTTGGGGAGCAATGAGCTGCCATTGTGTGACATCAGAGTGACAGTCTGTGGGAGTGTTGCTTGAACTCAGAACCTCAGGAACCTAAGCACAATGCCCTAAACCACTAAGCCGCCACTCCCCACTAACCTAATCTAACCCATCCCTTCAACAATATTCTGCTTTAGATGTTCATATGCTGCTAAAAGCTAAATCACAAGTGGGATTCAGAGATGTGCATACCTCCCAGTCTGTTTTTTGCATGTCTCTCAATATAGTTTAGTCGTGCTTCGATATTAACTTATCACTACATGTCACGCGCAGGTTACCCAACTTTGCATGTTTTGTAGACATCTGACCCACAGCTACGCTAATTACTAAACTCATATCTGGCTTTGGCAGACACATTTTCTAGGGCAGTTTGCTAAAGTTCTCCCTGTTCTCCCTGTTTCCCACTGGGAAGAGACTTCGAAGCATCCGATGCAGGTCCAGCAGATTCCAGAACAGTCTCTTCCGCACTGCCATTAGACTGCTGAATGTTGTATAAAATAGGGTTTATAAAAAAAAAAAAAAAAAAAAAAACAGAATGCTGGAAACTGTAAATCATATACAGTCCTATGTTTACAAAGCACAGCTGCTGGTTTTGTATACACTCTGTGTACAAAATGACAATAAAGTCTGTCTAAGTCTAGAGTATTCATCTTTACTGGATGTTTTTAAAAGGTGTTTTGATCACATAGCTAACATTTTTCAGTGGTTCTACTTTTGTGATGTCCTCAATCAACACTTTTAGTGTTGTTTTTTTATTTCTTCAGGATTGTTAGATTGCTTTGTAAGGATTGCTTTGAAAATGTAAACTCTCATGGTCAGTTTATCTGATGCTCTTTTTAACAGCTACAGATATCTGAGCACAGCATTTGGAGCAGGAAATGACAAATAGGCAACAACAACACTGTAAAGGATGCAGAGCAATTGGACATTTTATAAAGAAAAACAAGATTGTTGGATCAGCAAAATAATATGCTAAATATAGATTACAATTATACAAGATTTGCACATGAAAACAGGTCATAAATATGCTTTGTGTGTAGCGCTACATAGCTTTAAATTTGGTTAGGTACCTCAAATATATTCAGTTTTGTTCTTGTTGGTGAATTTATCTTGAAATCAGATTGGGGATTTGTTTATTTATTTTTTATCCATTTTATCAACAGGTTATTGAATTAATTATTTTAAATCTCTGCTTTGATTAATTAAAGTTGAGAATGATATGCTTAAAAGTAAGTTAATGGAATAAATTACCAATATTAGTAAAGATAAACACTAAAAAGAACTGACGTTAAAAATATCCATAACAAAAGTGTTCAGCAAAATATAGTGTTAACATTATTAATGTTGTAATCCAATTCATCATGAACATCCACAGCAGCAGCTGTAATTTATAGTGACTGACATCTTTTTTTTTTGTGTGTTATTAATATTCAGCAGCAAGAAGACTGTCTCAGCAGTTTGCCATTGAGAGGCCAGATGCACAACAGACAGGTCACAGCGTGTCGTGCTATCAACAGAGAAAGAAACAGGAATAAAAAACGTTCAATAAACTTGCTTCTAATAAATAACTTTAAAATCTGATGCAGGTCATTATGTAAATCAAAACTTGGATATACACATTCTAACTATAAGAAGAATTATCTTGTAGGGGTGATGGGAGAGAGACATGTACAGTAGTGAAAAGTAAAGATGGCAGGGGTAAAATGACAAAATAAAAAAAAACTAGAACTTTTAAAGCAGACTAACTGGATCAAAAAACATTTTACTGAATCAGATTTACTTCAGTTGTTTTGTTGAATCCAGAGTAGAATTTAAAGTCATTCTTCACAAGTATAAAGCCATAAAGAAACAAGTTCCACCCAATGTCAGGGATGTAATCGTCGCTTAAGTCTAATTTCAGTTCTAATTTCATTTTTGTCAGTATATGCATACCTACTGTAATCACCCTGAATCGGCCTTAGCAGATGCCCGCTCACACTGAGCCTAGTTCTGCTTGAGGTTTCTTCCTAAAAGGCAGTTTTCCACTCCACTGTCGCTAGATGCATGCTCAGTGCGAGGGATTGCAGAGGCTCAATGAGTCCTCGCAATCAGCTGGTTTTCCTTAGTTAGAAATATTTTGAATTATAGGTTATGATATGTTATGAAATATGGTTGTTACCTATATAAATAAATCCAATACCTTTCTAAATTTCAGCTTTTCTCTGTGTGAGTCTCTCCAGATCTAATCTAGGTGAATGACCTTAGCTTTGTCAAACTGCCATTTTTTTAGATGATTGACTGAATGGTGCATCATGAAATATCCAAACTCTGAAAACTCTGGTCTTTTAACCATGAAGTACTTTTAAAATTCACAAATGTATCCCTGAAAACACTTTCTATCATTTATTTTTTCAAAGAGCATCCATATTTTTGTTCTAAATTGAAATGAAATTAGATGAAACACTGCTAAACTACAGTTACTAACTGAGTGACTTTATAAGGCAGGAGCCTTGGATGTTTTTCAGCAGTAGTAATCCAAATAAATGCAAATTAAACTCTTTCAGTTTTTGCTTTGCAAAGGTTATTTGCAACAATATATTGTTTTCCTCTTATTTCACAATGATGTTTTACTGTTTATTTTGGTGAGTTGTGTAAAATTACAAAATAATCCTTTGACTTTTATGAAGTGACAAGACTAAATGTGAAAAGTTGCAGATGTCTAAAGTGTTTATCAAAACCGTAAACCCTGCTTTTGAAGAATTTTATCCCTGACTTCAGGCAGTTGTTCTATTCACGCTTGGATCTGTAACAAAATCATCTTGCATGACTTTTAAGACATTGATTTTGCTTCAGCTACCTGTCATAACCTCTGAAGTCCCATCAGGATCATTGTTGCTGCTCAAAATAGGAGAAGAGGGATGTAAACAAACAGTCAAAGAATATGAACAGCTACTAAATAATATATGCCACCCACAACTGCAGTGCAGTGGGAAAATCCTGACCCCCCCACGGTCCTTACAGTGAACTATACATCATGCAGTTAACTCTGGGCTGGGAGTATGGGGGGGCAATGTGCGGGGGAGTGATGCAGATGAGACACATTTAAACAAACTGACAAGTTTTAATATTCAATGTTATTAAAATTCCAGTGATTCTTTCCATTTATCACATGTGCTCACCATCTCACCTCCTACATCCCAAACGTTCTCTCTTTATCTTTATGTTCGTTTCACTCCTTCTCTCTTGCTACAGTATGTATCATTCATCTTTTTCTCTCAGTATCTCTTATTATTCCTTCAAATCCTGATATTATTTTCAATGGAAGCATATGTTAACACCATCAAAGAAAGATGAAATAAAGATTCCTGAATTTTGGTAAATGTTATATCTCCATATTGTTATCTAATTTTTTCTCACGCTCATTTATTCTGCTTTATGTTTCCCCCCTTCCTCATTAACCGCTTACAAACACCTAATGGAACTCTTTCCTCTTTTTCCCAGCCTTCCTATGACCATGTCATCTATCATCTCTTCATCATCACTCTCCCCTCCCCTTCACATGTAACCATCTCGCTTCCCCTTGCTTTCGTAGACAAAATCTCCACACCTCCTTGCAGTTTCCCGCAGTCTCTGTGGTTCTATGACAGTTCTGGCTGTACTAAAGCAAGCTGCTCCCTGAGTGTGAATATAAATGAATGGGAACTGGAAAAGCAGGTGTAGCGACATATTTATCATCATACCCTCTGATGTGCATAATCAATCTGAGCTTAGCTGTTAAATTCAGTCTATTATTTCATTATTAATGGTTTTAATTCATTGTTATCTCCATTCATTTTTCATAGCCTCCCTCATCTTAAACTCCTCTGAAGTATTTTACTGGTGTTTTTTTATGAGAGCTGTGGATCTTGATTGACCTCGCATTAAAATGTAAATACGGTTCTATTTGAATTGCAGTGTTTGATGCCTTTGCATCTTGCATCTACATTTTTTTAGATAATCTGATTTGATCTGATTTTTTTCTTTTTTTTAACATTGATATGAAACACTGTGCCCTGCACTTTTAATTCAGCCTAAATCCTTACTTTACAAGGGTACACATTTAGTCCAGTTTAGTGCTAAAAGTCCAAATACACAAATTACACTTTAATAACACTTTTGGTTTGCAAATGCATACTAAGATCTAAAAATGTTTAGATCAGTCTGTAAACACACAGAGACACTTATGTCTGATGTATTTTCGCTTCAACACCAAGAAATACAGACAAATCATTGGTTACAAGTCAACCAATTTCTCAGTAGGCTGTATTTACACACGCAATTTTTGTAATGCTTCTGCCGTGTGAGATTTGCAAATGCGTACAGAGGACTCGTATGTGTAATATCTGGATTTTCTGCCCTGAGTGTAGGCTCGCAGGCTCACTTGCTCAAAGGCTCAAAGGTGTACACATTTGCAAATCTTAGCACACATTTGTAGATCTGAATACAGATTTGTGTATTTTTTACATATTTGCGAATCCGATTACACATTATTTTAAATATTTGCAGATTTTTTGTTTGGAAACAAAAATCTCGCACATTTTCAAATCCCACTGTGCAGACACGAAACAAGATACAGACACACAACTCTCCGAACACATTTGTAAATACAGTAATATTGCAACAATAATGCCCTCATAGGAGATTCCTCAGTAAACTGAGTCACTAACAGCACTGATGGCAAGTTTAGGACTATTTAATTAAGATAGCACACATATGTAATAAAAAAAAACAAACGTGAGTAGAATCTCCAAAAGATTAGCACTACTTTAAGATTTGTTTTCATTTAAGTAAAAGTAAAAAGCAGAACACCGAAAATTACACATAAGTCAAAAAGTATTTGATAGAATGGTTACTCAGGTACTTTGTCTCATAACGTCTGATTTAATGTTTTAAATTATGTAATAAGGCAGACAGTTATTTGCAAATTCTGCCATAAATTCTGGCGGCTTGCAACAGAGTAGATAGGACTGACAAAGACTCCTAGATAGGTGTTTAAATGTCTTCAAAAAACTGAGCGAAACTGGTGGCCTTCCAATTTAAGCCCATTTTGTGGCTGCTGTGACCTGGATGATTGAGAATTTACACAGGCAAAGTTTATTTTTGATATTTTAACCTTCTTATATGTTGAAACATGTGAAATGAAAAAATAGTTTGAGTGTGATAACAGAAATCTAGTCTGACAATACTGGGAAGACCAACATGTCTGCACATTTATGTAACAAACGTTTTTTCTGATTCAGCTGCAGACAGAGATTACAGCAACTGTGAGCTTTCTCTTGCAGAGCTAAAGCTACATTCACTCCCTTTTACTAGAATCTCAGCCTCCCCTGATGCCGCATTGTATTCAGTTCTTTTGAGGGTATTGTAGGAGTAGAAATGACATCTTTGCCTCCACCATGATAAATATCTCCTTGTAAGATTTTTGAAAGTTGGTGCAGAATGGTGTGTAGAAAGTGCCTCCTTTAAAATCAGTTTTCTTTTGTGCAGGGTTGTTTTTAAAGTGCTGTTTTTTTTTTCTGTCAATTCTGTCATTTTGTCTGCTTGTTCTCTAGTCATTTAGCTCCAGGGGAGTGATTTCCAATTCTGTGATGTAATTTCCCTCTCCATTCTTACCCTGCAGAAAACTAGATGCCTTTATTTATGATGCTGCTGTGCTGAACTATATGGCCAGGAAGGATGAGGGCTGCAAGGTAAGAAATAGGCCTGACATTTCAAAATTCTGCACATTTTTCCATGCATCCACATGGGCAGACTAAGTTATCTAAATGATTTTTTTTTTTACAAGGGCCTTATCTGCGTTCAATAACTCAAGCAAACACAGCAAATGCTTTTTTATTGATCAGTAGGCCTCCAAGTATATTAATAATTTTTGGACAACACAGATGTAATTCATTTATAAGGTTGCATCTTATGCAGTTCTTGCAGCAGGGATAAAAACCGTTGGCGACTATAATATATAATGAGGCTTGTGAGAGGTCCAAGCTCCCAGCTGGTTCATACAACAGCCACTGCTGCAGTAATTATTACCACTGATGTAAAGCTACCCCTCCCCTTCACAAAACCATATCTCATTCCCAGTGTTGGGCTTTTAAGGGGTGTAAATATTTAAACAGAGACAACTGCACTATAGCAGCAGTGACAGAAGGGATGCAGTAATGTTTATTTATCTATGTGTATCTGATCCCATAAAGGTAATGACTATTGGCTCTGGAAAAGTGTTTGCCACCACAGGCTACGGCATTGCACTGCACAAGAATTCTCGCTGGAAGCGACCATTGGACCTGGCTCTGCTGCAACTTGTTGGAGATGGTAAGAAAATAATACAGTTAAAGAAATTATAATAGAGAAGCAAGTACTCACAAGAGTAGTGTGGGTATCCTTTTATTCAATGCACTTAGGCCATGTAACTGCCTACAGAGGGCTGCCAACAGGAACTTTGTTTTGTTTTATGTTCTCTTCGGAACACTTAAAGACAACCAGGCACCAATATTGGAAGCGCAGTAGTGTAAAACGCATAATATTTAAATGTCTCTGAGGGTCCGGGGTATAAAATAAAAAGCATAATAATGATAAAGCTCTTACTTAAAATAAAGTATATCTTAAGAGAGGGCAATGTACTTGATAAAATGATGTGCAACTTTTACTATTTTGCCATGCACCAATTATTTATTTAGCCTTTTACAACGTCATATAGCAGAATATATTCAACATAAAATTTTAAAAATTTGTTAAAAAATCTATTAATATCAATTAGATTATGAATTGATAATATCAATTAAATGATATTAAAAATGTTAGAAATGCGTAAGGAAATGCTACTGTGCTGCTGTATATTACAAGCCTTCATGAGTAAAAAGTATTGAATTTGAAGGAAAAGGCTAAGGCCAGTTATGGGACAGAGAAGCAGATGGAACCCCTTCTAGAGCCTGGCTGCTGCACAGGAGAGGTTAGAATCATCTAAGTATTTATATTTACTGTAGTTCTTTGTACATTCAAGACAAGGATCTCATATATAAAAAAAAACTACAGACTGGGCTGAATTGAGGAGGACTGAGACTACAGTGGGACATCAAGAACTTATCAAACCACGTTGAAACTTTCCAACCGTGTCATGAAACCAGGAATAATTGGACATCCATCCCAAGCATAGACACCCCTGTTTACCCAGAAAACAATAAATATGAGACAGGAACAGAGACCAGGAAAAATTTACCTTTTTGAAGACAGAGAGTAGCTACCTAAAACTTTTTTCCCCTCCACTGGGCTGTAGGACACAACATTTGACATCTGCATGGCAAACCAATGCACCATCTGAGCAGAGATTCGCCCCAGCTGGTGGTCTGGGAGCTTGCTCTAACTGCTCTGTTCATCAGAGAATCTTAATTAATCACACTAGTTCACAGTTAAACGGTGTTTCTGAACAGAGAAATAAACTGAGGATAAATGATCTAAATATTGGGTTTTTTTCTTTGTGTTTTGTGTTAGAGGCTCAGTGCTAGAAGACTGCTGAACCTGATGCTATAATGTTTAGACAGTAGGTTGTGGTTTATAGTAGAGAAAAACCTTACTTCCATGAGGGAATTATACACTGTGGTCTGCAATGTTACAGTTTTGTCTGATATTGCCTATTTTCCATTGGAATGTGAGCACTGTCCTTATAAACAAATTCCTAAGTTTGCACTACAATAGGTCACCTTTCTAGTAAATTTTCCCCATTTGAAATTCCTCATAACTGTCAGGGTTTGGATGAGGTTTTGAGGACCCAAATGCAGAGGTGAGGAGGCAGAGGTGAGTTCCTGTGAATTTAATTAATAAACTGAGGCAAAAATTTAAAGGCCAAAGTACAAGATACAAGGAACCAAAAAACAGACAACTTCAGGGGAACATACAGGTGGGGAGCCAGGAAAAAAAAAGGAACCAGCACTGAGTGGTTAACTGCACAGGGAGAGCATGGCTCTGTTCGAAAACCTGGGCTGCATCCTCCAAGGACGCGGTCTACCTAGACTGGATCCTTCGAAGTCCTTGAAAATAAGGAGACCGGAAAAGTTTTGGCTGTGAATTCGAACAGGTCTACCATTCGGCGGGTTTTACCGCTGTATGCTCTGTTGCTTAGCAACCGTGAAAGTTGACACACAAAGCAGGAAAAGAACGAATACCGAGGTTTTCAAAACTGTTTGCTTATTTATTTATTTTAAAAAAAGTTAAAGTGAACAAAGCCTACACTCACAAGAATCCAGAGTGGAATAAAGGTTCCAACCACCGGGAGCATGAAAAAATAAAATCAAATGTAAACAATGTATGTATAAAAATATATCTGCAAAATCTCTAATATTCAACAACAAAAAATACTTAGTTTAGCATGTTGTGCAAAACAGCAATAACAAAATAAAAATTCTATCAGATTTATAGTCCCCACACTGCAGATATATTAGAATTTGTCCTTAAATTACAGCCAAACTCATTTACACAGTAACAGATAAAAACCTTTAGATAAATCAAACATTACCGCCACATATCTGACTCAATAACCATTAAAACAACTATTTTCATTCATCTCAGATGGAACTATTCGTATACTTGTATTATATTAAACTGATCTTCCAATTTTCACCACTGTTCGGCGCCAAGTAACCGTTCCTCTGATCACGGAGCAAATCACGGCTTGCTTGGTCTCGCAATGAATCCTGGGTAAACCAAGGATACCGAGGATACATCAGACCCGTCCTTCAAATCGGGCAAAAAGAAGGACGCATTTTAAGGCCGCATAACAAGGACTCTTGGAATCCGACCAGACCTCGACGCCGCGCTATGACGTCATCGTCCTTCGAATCTGGCCTTCTAAGGACGCGTCCTAGGTTTTCAAACAGAGCACATATATGGGAGACTGAACAAAGACAGGACTAATGAGCTGATTGAGAGCAGGTGTGAAAGGAGGATTCTAGAAAGTAGCTAGGGAAGAGGATATCAACATAAGAGGGCAACAGAGGGCAACCAAGAAATACATGAGAACTCTAATACAGTATATCCAGAAAAAACCACAAAATAGGAATTAAACCAATAAAACTAGAAAACGAAGAAAAACATGAATCAAAGTGAAACTGAAAACCCCAAAAAAACTTAAACAGAACCAAGACCGTGATAATAACAAATCTTGATTCTGAAACAATGATATTGTTACTAAACTTAAGTATCACATCATTGTTTTATTTTTAGTACTTTTGTACGTTTTCTTTATTCCACTCCTTTTGCTTAGTATTTTAGTTCAATGTTACAAATCTCATTAAAGAATTCCTTAAGCATTATCATTTAACTGGCATTTAAAGTCTCATAAGGAATAATTTTCTGTTTATTTTCTATGTTTCTATAGCTCGGTGTGAATACCAGAGCATGTAATCACTCAATCTATTGTTTTATAATTCCCCTCACTAGGCAGGTGCTCAACAGAGCCTGTTTTGGCTATTATTTCCTGATAATGAGGTGGTGCCCCAATTTGGGCATTTTGATTAAAATGACAAATTTGTCAATAATTATCCTTGGCATTCATAAAAAGTTATTCATAGCTAAAGAACACCTATTGTTACAGTATATTGACATTAGAAAATATGATGCCTAAACCAAAGAAAACATTCCCTTTGTAAGCGTTAAATGCGTTTGTAATAACTTATTCATCACATCCCCTCGCCTTTAATAGTTGTGTGTTACAATAGAAATGTACGATGCATTTTTTTTTTATCCAATTGATAATGACACCTGGACTGAACGGCCGATACCCTTTACCAATCCGATTCAACTGTGGAATGAACCATATATCTCGCCATGTGAGTCAAGGCTTAATATAAACATTGTTAAAGGAAAGCTTACAAATTATGCACAGATATATGTTATTTACATAATTCATCAACAAATAATCAGAAAAAGAAAGAAGTAACATTTCCATATCAAGTGCACTGGATTGGATTTCCGATATCCAATATCAAATCACCAATATCGGAACCAGCTAATTAGTTAATATCCAAGTCGATATCCTATCCAGATATCTCATTGGTGCATCTCTAGTTTTCAACTTGTCAAAGAATTCTGCAGCAGGGACACTAAAGTTCTTCAAAAATATCTAAAAAATAAGATGTATGAAACACTGAAAATAAAAATATATTAAAAATGACTTTATAAAAAAACAAGGGAACAATATGAAATCCATCATCCATCATCGACTTTTATTTTGATCTATATATTCGATCTCCAAAACCTTATTGACTCTATCACCTAATAACTGTGACCATCTCAGCACCATAGATGGTGTGGAGGAAAACTATTTTCATTAACTATTCTATTTCAGCCGGTAGAGTTATTAAATCCTTCTGTAAACACTTTGCATACAATGGCTTTCATCTGAAGCTCTACTGGTCGTAGCTGGAGAAAAGCTGGTTTGGATTGCAAAGTGTTCACAAATAGTCTTTTCATGTAATGAGGAAGAACATATTCATGAGAAAAGCCATCTTCTTGCAATTTAATCCTTTACAAAACTGTGATAAAACAAACAGATCATCATACTTTTACTGAAAAATTTAATGAAGAAACAAATCAGTTTTATTGTAGAACTAATGAAATTTGACACTATGCAAATAGTAACAGACTGGCCAATGATGGTTATGAAGAATCGGTCTTCGGATTCGTCAGGCTTCTTAAAAACACTCTTTAAGGCACAGTCCCATACTCTCTTTAGGGTCGGGTGAAGAGTTATTAAATTGAATGGAAGAAATAGATTGAATCATGGCAGATTCATGTGTGATAGTTCAGAGCAATGGCTTCAAGATGACAATGCACAACACATGATCTTATCTTGAAAAAACACATTAAACAAAAAGAAATGTACTTTGTGGGTGCTCTCATAAAAGCTCACAATATTAAAAGTGAGATTCCTAAATGATACAAAGAGAAAATGTGAATTCCGTTCATTTTAAAATATGGATAAAAGTAACTTATTAGAGCTAACTTTATTTTTCAGCCAAGCAGTTTCACAATGCTGTCACTTTCTCAGGACACTGATGTCACTATCCGCCAGTTGGTGTGGAGTTCATAATCAGCAGAAGAACGGGAAAAGAAATTGGAAACATAGAGTAGCAGGAACAAGTAGAACTCATTAAGGCTCCACATTCATGTGTCTACATAAATGAGCAGCAAAGAAAGAGCAACACTTGTAAGAAATGACAGGCAGTGTAAAGGGGCAAGTCTTTTTTTTTCTACTCGAATGAGGTTTCAATTATATGTCTCATTCATATGACCCATTATTTCTGCTTTCTTATTTCCTGACATACCCTTTACATCAAGAAGATCCTATTGGTAAGCAGGATCTTCATTATGTTTAGATCTGCTAAGCTTGAATGTAACATGTTGCTTTTATTTCTGTCTTTTCTTTTTTAAATACTTTGTTTTTTTATATGCATTTTTTGTTTCTAACAGACAAAATATAATGCCCCTCTGAAAAAGAGTAAAGCTTTTTCTACATTCACAGCTTCAATGACAGATTTACGACTCTTGCTAGGCAAATTCAACACATTTATATTTTTGTGGTCAAAAGAAACTTGTTAATGAAATTAAAATACTACCATAAACTTAAATCTAGGCATGAATCATTTTGGGCTTAACATTTTAATTCAGTTATTTATATAGCGCTGCTTTGCAACCCTATTATCAAAGAAGAATCAATCTAATCATCCCAACAGAATGGTTAAAAGTTAAACCCCAAGTGATAACATCCAGTTATTAATTTATCAGGATTCAGTCCTCATGAATGAGCATGTATTGACTACAGACATTTGCTCGAATTGTGTCATTGACTCTCCAGCAATCCCTTACATCAAGCTTGCATGCAGCGACAGTGGACAGGAAAACTCCTTTTTTTATTTACAGAAGAGACATCAAGTAGGACCCCGCTCAGGAACAGACATAGAAAAGTAACAAATAAGCACTTCATAAAAACATTCTATGTTAGAAAAAGGTAACAGTAAACCGGTGGCTCAGTCTGAGAAGACTACAGTTATTCAGATAAGTTCTGAGCTGGTTTTCATTTCAAAGGTAATGAAAGTGAGCACATATATAAGCGTATAGCTTTGTCCAGGAGAGAAACAAGACTAAGGATTAAAGAAACAGGTCCAACTCCATCAACTATAATGGAAGTTGTTGACCATTTGACGCTTTCCACCAGGACTATGTTACAGCTAAACAGAATCAGGCCAAATTAAACTACTGTGATGAGAAAGAAGCAGAGAGAACCTAATAATAGAAGTTGAACTAACAACCAGTGCAGAATTCGAGAACAGAAGTAGAACAATGAAAAGTGGCCCCCTTGTCATTCACTAGCCTAAGCCTATAGCAGCATAACTAAGGATAACCTGATCCACTCTAAGTATATATTTATGGCAAAGGGAAGTTTGAAGTGTAATCCTAAAATTTTACAGTCTACTCAATGGAATAACAACTGGTAGTTACAGTGTAGCTTCACAGGAGAGGAGCATGATAACAAAGTGATCTACTCATTTATTTTAAGAAATTCTAGGAATCCCTCAGAAACATCATAGAATCATGACCACAACAAAACAAATTAAAACTAAAACAAATACTTATGAGTAATGAAATTAAGTTGTGCGTCATAGTTGGCATGATTTTTTTTAAAGACTTCCCTTGAATGGATAGCAGCCTGCCTCAACCAACCAACTGATGTGTCTTTTCCACAATGTCAAGGCGTGCGTTGCCTTTGTTAGGTTCAAAAATGTAGGTTTGTAAAAGAAGAACTGTAATACACAGTAAGGGATTTTCAAACAGCTTCCTGCAGGAGGAGAGACAGAGCCGCACCCAACTCACTACTCTCTCTCAGACCCCCCTCCTTGCAGTCGTCTTTTATTAACAGAACATAACACATGGTTACAAACAGAGTATTGTTCTGACAGAACAGTTGATCATGTCATAAGATAGGACGCTCTCCTCTTGACTGAATCACAAGGCAGTGTGGTCTCTTGACTGAATCATAAGACAGAGTGAAGCATCTCATTTCTACAATAATTTTATAATCATCATTGAATAAACCTAACACATATCTTTAAGATTAAAGCTGTATTATGGTTCTTTATTTTGAGATGAAGTAAATATATCTAGCTTTTACAAGTTTTAGTACTTACAGAAGGTAAGAACAATATAACTTTTATAGAAATTAAAGCTTAATTTTTAGAACCCTGTATACATTCCAGGGACATAATGGACAATCTTAACATACAATATGATTGTATTTATGGGTATCTAGACATAAACACTGTTCAGCAATTAAATGCTGCTGTAACTTTATGGTTTTTTTTATCAAATAACTTTTGGACTATTATATTTCTGATCTGGACAGATGCCCAACAGGCTGTGTATTCTGGGCTTATATCATTGTCAACAGCTTCCATTCATAATATTAGATTTTATTAAAATTTTAAAATTATTCAAAATCTGGTGCTGCTATGGTGTGGAGATACAGCGGATGACCATGTACTGGCTTTTGGAGTTTCGAGTCCCGCCCCTGCTGACCTTGAATGTCCCTCTCCTCTCTTCCAAACCACTTTCCTGTCACCATAATTTCAAAAATAACAAAATAAAGGCCTCTAGAGCCTAAAAATAATCTTAAAAATTGTTCAAATCCATGTCAATTATATTTCAATTAAAAACTCTTGACTAAACCCAGTTGGCTTCAGCAGATGGCCGCTCACACTGAGCCTGGTCCTGCTGCAGATTTCTTCCTGCTAAAAGGGAGTTTTCCTCTCTACTGCTGCTACAAGCATGTTTGGTGTGAAGAATTGTTGAATGGTGAATAGGTGCATGCAATCAGCTGGTTTTCCTTAGAAAAATTTGAACTAATCTGACTGTATGATCTGGTTGAATTGTCTCTGTAAAGTGTCATGTTGGGCTTCACTGACTTAACCCATATGCAGAGCACACCACGGAGACTGGGGTAAAAATTCAAAGGCTTATTGAAGTTGCACAAAACATGTAATCACAGATTCAGGTACAAGCCCAGGACAGACTTCATGAGGGTTCTCTGTAGAGAAGGGAGAGTTTGGTTAGCCAGGGGTCTGGGGCAACTTGACTGAGTTTGATGTTGTTCTATACCTGAAGGTACTTAGACAGACACGATGAGAGGGGGAACCAGTTGGGTCCAGAGCTAGTGGGTTCAGCAGAGAGTTTACAGCAGCAGCGCTTGTCTTCAGACTTGAGTGTTTTTCAGACCTTGAGGATTTGCCAGAGTTCTCTCCTGAGAACAGAGTTTGGATCCAATTGCGACTCTTCAGGTTTGGCTCGTGAGGGCAGGCGGACAGGTCTAGGAAGCAAAGAGGACATAAACAGATTAGATCTTAGACAATACTCAGAATCACGGAAGATCAGACTAGCAGGCTTGGCTCAGGTTCTGCTAACCATAACTTGGCAACACTCTGGCACTGAAGACAGGTCTGGCTGCTGCTTATGTAGCTGGTCTCCTGATCAGCTGATGATCCTCAGGTGTGCCTGAAGCTCCTGCTCAGGAGACCCAGGGCGCTCTCAGCTGGAGACAGGTGGCAGAAACTCCAGATCCCAACATAAAGTTCCTTGAGATGACGTGTTGTGAATTGGTACTATATAAATGAACTGAATTGAACTGGATTGAATTGAAGTAATGAAATTCATCTAAACTAAAGTAACATGTAAAGCCAAGAAAATAAATGAAAATGGTTGAAAACTATTATGAATTGAATTAGGAAATAATAACACATTTTTTTATGGATTGCATTTTTCAGAACCAAAGTTAATCTTAAATAGTTTGGATTGAGGTCAAATAAGCTTTTAACTAATTTAGACCAGTTGGAATGTCTTAAACCAATTAACAATGCAAATTCAGTAGGTAATTAAAACATTATTTGGTAAAATAATTAAATGATTAGCTTAATCAGAAATCAATAACTTTTTAGATAATTGATTCTTAACATTCTCTGACTTTTCCTGAGGAAACAATTGAAAGAGTAGAAACCCTTTAGCTTCTGAAGCATTGGGTTCATAAAGACAATGGAGTTAAAAGCTTGCAGACATAAGCTGACTCATTTTAAAGGAGTTCTTGGTCATTAGCAATCAAATGTAATGATCATTGCAACAAACTCTTAAAAGTTTACTTTATGTTAGTGTTTAAACCCTTATTAGAATAACATCAGTTTTAACTTTAAAAACAGCAGTTCAAAACATTGGTCCCCCAAATTCCATAATTAAAATTATGATTTATGAAACATAAACCCAAATCCATTAAAAATAACACCAGAGAGATAACATCCTGACCCTGATGAAAATGTATGTAACAGCAAAAAAAAAGTTAAGTTTTTATTTATTTCTTTAATATCCTACATTAAAGATTTAGAAAGGTGGAACAAAAAGGTCTTGAATAGTACAGAAAAGCGTGTACAAGCAGTATGAAAGGGCCATTCAGCATTATTTATCTAAGTCCACACATACAAAACGATCCTTATAGTCTATCAGATGTATAAGAAAGGGCAAAAGAAAGAGAAAACTGTTTGAACAAGTATGGCTCCAGAAACACTCACAAAATAGTTTTTCATCAAGGAGTTTTAATACATTCTATGACTATTTATAGGAGCAACTTGTTTTTTTGCTTGTGCTTGTTTTGGTTAATTGTGCTCTCTGGGTAATTCATTTAGAATCTCAACTCTGAGCTACAGCAATCAAGTAATCAACTTTAAATATATATTAATTTATCAGCCGCTGTAAAATGCTATGTGGCCCTAAACGGGTTCTGTAATTGGTCCTTGTAATCCAACTCTTTGTTAGAGGGATGTCATTTCCTTTTTTTCACATGGTCAGTCATCAAATTGGCTCCCTTGAGGAGCAATTTAGCCACTTTGCAATTAGTGTACAAGAGATGGTGGAAAATACCTCTGTTCAAATACTGACTGCAGCTCCCTGGGGCAGAGCACCCTACGGGCTAAAGGCACATAAATATTGAACAAAAATATGCTTATTCCTTATTTAAATGAGGTGTCTATATAACAGGATCCCCTAATGTATTTACATCCGATTCTGAAACAAGATTCATTGATAGAATTGCTTCTAAAAAAAAGCGTTGCCAAGCTAATAACCTCCCTCTGTGTTAATAAAATTTAAATGAGGGATTTTGCAATGTAAAGCTCATTCATCCATTACGACAGCTTGACATTCTTAAAGACCAGAGCTATTTACAATATGCATGTTGTGTAGGAACATTCTCCATGTTGAAAGCAGTAGCTTTTAGATTTTGCTTTATTTCTTCAAGCTACTGTTGAAAAGTGAATCTTTTACTTGCTTGAGCATCATTTTTCTTTAGAAAATTATGAAGAAACTAGAGAATAAGAACCGAAGCATACCACCACTTGATATATATAATCTATTTGATACTAGACAGCTCAGAGTCAAGTCCCCTTGGATTTAACAAAGTTTATAGAAATAAACTACCGTTAAAGACATTTTACAAAAACTTCCAGATGCTGAGGTATATAACTGCTGACATTTTATTTTAGCTCAAATCCCTCAGCAGCATGCATCTAAAGTTGCCCCCACCACATGGTTTCTTTGTGCCTCTCACACAGTTCATGCTGACTGAGCAAAAGCAATAAAAAATCACCGCCACAAAAAGATGAAAAAGTAAATTTGAATACCGATAGCTTTCAGCATCAAAGGTGGGGGAAAACTGTTGCAGTTCTATACGCCCAGTGGGAAATTGAATTATTCGTTGTTGACATCCTTTTTTAAAAAAGCTTTGAGTTTCCTGTGACCCAGATGCTGATCTTCATTTTATAAACTGAAAGAAGGGTCAGATCTTTTGTCTGGACCGGCATATTTCCATCAGGTTTTGTTTATTTCCACAGTCAGAGTTTGTTTTTTTAGAAAGGATTTGTGCAATAGCATCAACTCTGCTTACTTTAGATCTTAGAATACTGCCTTCCTTAAGTCTGAATTATGTGTCACAAGATGTCATAGGTTTATCCCTGAAATACAATATGAAAAAAATCTATCCATGAGAGCATCCAATCATGTGTAGCATTGCATTTTAGGCATGTACCTGCCTACATGTCTACCAGAGCTCTACCTCATTTAGCCAAAGGGAAACATTAACCAACTCTACCTGAAGTCAAAAACAACACATTTGTAATGCAGTATGCAGGTCAGCTTTATGTCTGCAGGTATATGAATAAATTTATGTCATAGGGTGGGGGGGGGGGAAATAAAGCTCAGAAGGCTCTGTATGTTGGTGTTATTTAAAACTTGATAATAATTATGAAGTTTCTTTTCTTTCTTTTACAAACCTAAGAAAGTAGGCTAGTAATCTAGTGTTGCAAAACTAGGAGTGAGTATTGGTTTAAGGGTTTTTAACTAACAAATGGCCACTCTGTGTTTCAGGCTACAGCTGCTCTCAGACGTTTGGGTTTCTCTTTTTCAGATTCTTCTTTTTCTAAATTGTTATTCCATTTATACTGCAGTTCTGCATGCTGAAATGCTTTGAGATGTTACGTCACCTTACTTGAATCATTGAGAGTCATTATCCCCCCCACAATCCAAAGAAACAATTTAAACTCAAAACAGAACATCCAGAAATACAGCACCCACCATAATTATTGCTACTCTTGTTGCAACAGTAAAAAATCCTTAAAGCTACAGTGTGTAATATTTACAGGGATATACAGTCAGAAATGTAATATATTATACATAACTATGTTATTTATCATCTTCTACGAGCTCAGCCTCTTAACCTTAATATTTGTGTTGCCTTAGAATTCGTTA
>NW_015150688.1:745524-779071 GCF_000732505.1 Cyprinodon variegatus
CCTCATCACTTGAGAAGGTAGGTGATGCGGACGTCGTGGAAGACATTTTGTCCCGTAACGCTCGCCGTACTGTTGGGGGGGAGAAGCGGTGGGGGGGAGATGTTCATGTTGCTGCGGTCTGCAGTCTGAACGTTAGATGTCGCTGAAAATTACACACTGTAGCTTTAAAGGTGAATAGTGGAGAATTTTCGCAATATTTTGAAAGGAACCGCCCTCTCCACTTTAAAAATAAAAATGCACATGCACAACCCTGTACCCACTCCTCAGAGCGGGTAGCTTGTACACCTATTAAAACACATGTAAAAGCCTATTTCTCCTTGTTCATGCTCTGTTTAAAAGTTGCTGTTTGCATCGTTCATAGAAGCTTACTTTCCAAAAGAAGATTTGCAATTTTTCCACTATGTCAGTCTCACCACCAGTAAGTGAAAATAGGGTTGAGCACGAAGGACGGACTTACATAAACATATCACCAGAATGATTGACAATTAGGAGGACCGCTTATTTTTGATCCACCCAGAAAAAGAGCATCCTTTACTATACCTTTAAGCTAATATAACTTGTTACACTAATGATTTGTCATACTGAAAATGCAAACAATTTAACAGCTGTTCCACATTTATGGGAGGCCTTTTATCTAATATCCCCCCATTGAATTAATTATGCATTAACTGCACTGGCTGTAGACTTATGCAAACAAATAGAACAGATACAGCCTTTATTGTCCAGCAGTAGCAACTTTCAGGTTTAACTGTAGCAAAACAAAGAAGACATAATAAAGTTTACAGGTAAACGTAACACAAAATCATAGATTTAGGAAACCATAAGTATTTTTTGTTGCAAAAAAAATACATATTTGAATTTTTTCTGCTAATTAAATGCTACGGCTGATATATATGGGTTTGGGCAATAATGTTGATATATGCACAACTCATGTACAGAGGGTTTGGTCCTCGAAGTAGCAGTTCCAGTCCCATCCTATTGACTTTTCCTGCATGCTGCAATATATGACAACTATATTAAATTAAATTTTAGTATTTAGTTCACATGCACTGAGATATTCATATTGTTTGTGACAGGAATGTGTGAATACCAACAAAATTAATGCACTTTAATGCCAAGCAATTTTCACATTTTCATTTTTTAGAGAAATCTTCTTTTCTGTCAAGTCTAAAGCGTTACGCAACAGTTGATAAAAACAATATAATTAACTTGATATAAAAAAAAAGCTGATTAACGATGATAGTTTTGTGAATAGTGAGGACTGCTGAAACCTTTGACATAAAAGACTTTCTTAAAGCAAATATGAACATTTCTTTTTCTTCATAAATGTAGTCAAAATAATTCTGAAAAAAGTATTATTCTGCTTCAAGGTTTTTCCAGACTTCTATACTGTGGGTGTCACCAAATGCAGAGTGTACTGTCATAAAAAAACAAGAGAGGAAAAAAACCCCAACAAAAAACAATCTGCATCCTTCATTCTTTGACGTATAAAAAAAACATCTTTCCTTTCAAACTTGTTGTTCAATCATTATCTCATCTTTTAAAGGTTTGCTGATGTCTTGACAAAGCAATTTCTCCCCCAGATAAATGACTCGACAGTGCCAAACATCATTTTGTTCTGCCAATCACAATGTAGCCTTTGTGCTACCTTAGA
Organism: Cyprinodon variegatus; assembly: GCF_000732505.1. Classification (NCBI taxonomy): domain Eukaryota; kingdom Metazoa; phylum Chordata; class Actinopteri; order Cyprinodontiformes; family Cyprinodontidae; genus Cyprinodon; species Cyprinodon variegatus. The sequence continues at coordinate 747,179 of NW_015150688.1, forward strand.
ATTACTTCCCTGTGTTCTCTGTCCCAACCAATATTTATTTCTACTACGAGTACATTTTTGCTTATTTATATGCCATGTAGGATTGCTTTCCAGAATGGCACACATCATAAAAAGTGCAAATCCAGACCAAATAAGAAATGAAAGAAATTTAATTAAACACAACAGTGCACAGAGCTGACAAAACATGTTTTTTTTTTTGTTTTAGTATTTGTTAGACGGGGTTGTTTATGCATCCAATATGATTTAGCAAGGGACTATGCATTCATACTGAACTGCCATAATGAAAAAACGTTTAGCAGTTGCCATGACAGTGGAATGGTAATTTAACCAGAAATTTTGATGAATAAATATATATACACTCATTTTGAGTTTGAAACGTGCCAAATCTTCTAGGAAAAAACATATAGGGGATTTCTTTTTGAAAAAGTAAGCTACCATGAGTTCTTTCACCTTTAACTAATTAGCTTCCCTTGTCCTTATTTTCAAATTAAGATTATTTAAGTCGTTTTTAGTGTGGAAGGCTTTGTTGTTATTTACAAAAAAGGCAAAGAGTTACTCTTAGACATGATGATTCTATTATTGTTTAAGCAGTAATTTCTTTATGTTGGTGCAGCAGAAATCACATGAAGGAAACTCAGCCGAAAAAAATGTTCTTTCTGAGAAAATCCTATTGTTGTGATGAGCATTGGATAGTGTTTGTCTTGTTTGCTGGCTTTTGGAGTCACAAAAGGTGATGCTGTATGCATAGAACTCCTTCAGGTGATAATAGCCTTTATTTAATGCTTTGCTACACTGATTGGATAGGGGAGATGTTTCCTATAATGTCATTGAAAGGATTAAAGATTCTATGAGCTTAATTCTGTACTGCATCTAAATGTCAACCTAGTCGAGAATTACTGGAATGATATTTAATATTTGGGAATTTATGCTTGTGTGCAAATCAAAACATGTGCATTCATGCACTCCTGCTGCCTCCATCTTTTGAAGTTTCACATCCCTTTGACTGGAATGAATTAGAGTTAAATGCAGAAAGTGAGCAAGTATCATAAGAAAAAAGAATCTTTCTGAGCTCCAATTTAAATATGGAGTATTAGATTATTGGAGTAAGCCGATTCTGAATGAACATTTATAGCAGCGTCTGTTGGGACATTTTAATTCAAGCAAGCCCTTTTACCAATGTCTGATTTTGTACAGTAGTTGGCACTGGAGAAAGATTTATGTTTTGTTTGAGCAAATTTGAAGTTTCCCTCATTGTGGCTGACTAGTGGAAGTCTAATCCATGCGGCACAGTATTATGGAGGGGTTTCCAGACCTCAGTAATTAACCCAAAGGTCAATTTATAATTGGGAATCAGATCCTCTAACTGGGGGCATCATGAAAATGTGTAGAGTGACAGTTTCTGTGCATTTTTTTAGACGCTGAGCCAGGGTGCTCATTTTAAAAGTCCTCTGCAACCCAGTCATGTACATCTTAAGCCTTGTACGTGAAAAGAAAAGGCATCCTTCTCCTCACAACCTCATGCTTTTTGATGAATGCAGTAATGGCCAGCACAGAGAGTCCCATCACACGGGAGTTCAGAGTGTGTGTTTGGGATAGCTTGAGCAGGAAATGTAATGCTTGTGTATTTTCCTCCTTTCATCTCCCATGTGCCGTCACATCACTCTACCCTCAGTGTACCTGCCTCAGACACCCAACCATTTCGCAAATGGCTTCAAAGGGTTTCTCTCTGCCACTAATTCCTCTCGATCTCATAACCTGTGAAGCAAATATCCTCTAGAATTTATCCTTTCAGACCTTTTTGTCTGTTCTTATGACTCTATGGTTTGCTTGCATCAGAAAAACTTTTTTTCTTGCTTTATTAATTGCCTGTATTCACCTTTTTTGTTTAAAGTTTTTGCAAGACTATTTCAAAAAGACTTGTTTCCTTTTTTAATTTCTCTCCATCGTGCTTGACTCCATCATAACTTCCCTTCTTTCTCATTATTAAGACTCCATTTTTCTTTCTCATTCATTTCTCTTCCGCTTTTCTTCTCATGCTTCAGTATTCTGCCTCAGGGGGATAAAACACCTTGATCTCATGACAAAGAGGTGGTAATCCCCTTCTTTGCATTTTTTTACATAAGTTCCCCTTTCCTTTTGCACTGACTGAACTCATTTCCCTAGTTGTCTTTTTGATGTGCATAATCCACGCTTTACCCTTTCTCCTTAAATGTCTCACCTGTTTGACTTTCTACCTGCCCCCCTTTTCCCCTTTCTTCCAGATGAGATTGATATGTTGGAGCGCCTCTGGCTGTCTGGAATTTGCCACAATGATAAGATTGAGGTATGATATCTTATCCAAATTTAAGACAGAAAATTACTGTGTGCTCAGTCATTTTCGGATTCATATATTGATAAGTAAGGCAGTCAGATGTTTAATTTATTTAACTAACTTTTACTTTAAGGAATAGTGTTTTCCTTTTTTTGTATTTTGTTTTCTTTCTGCTACTTTATTCCTTTCCTGCAGGTGATGAGTAGTAAGCTGGATATTGACAACATGGCGGGGGTCTTTTACATGCTGCTGGTAGCCATGGGCCTCAGTCTCCTAGTATTTGCCTGGGAGCATCTGGTGTACTGGAAACTAAGGCATTGTGTGAAGAGGTCTGGGGGAATGGACTTTCTCTTGGCTCTCAGCAGAGTAAGAAAAACTATTGTTATTTAAAAAAAAAAAAATCATTTTTGTTGTTGTTTTTCTTTTTTTTTTTAAATATAACCTTTAAATAAAATAAAATGATACTCTAATTATTGATTATCACAAATAATTATTAAGTTTTAAAATATCCAAGATCAAGTTCTTTTAAAATCTTTCCAAAACCATAAACTTTGTGTACCTTTCTTTGTTCAACAGTGATAAGCTCAAAAACTGCTCTTTTTGGCCTGTCAGTAACAAAATGAAAAATCTAAATGTATTTATGCTTTAGTTCTAGACAGACCTACCTCAAGGTGTGGGGTTTCAACTAACAATAACTAGAAAAATATATCTCTGTAATGTCTGCAATTTCTTCAATTCAATAAATGTGTGCTTCTTTGCTAATTTAAATTTATTCCTATAATAAACAATAATTTGGATAAAGGCAATAATGTTTAGAAGGTGTCCTGCTCCAGGAGGTTCAGACAGATTCTAAGGCTCAGCTGCTCAGTCAAGAAGTGTAAAAAGATATTATAAGATAACAGAAAGACACTCCTGTATCAGATGTTATAAACTGGCTCATTGTTAGTCTGAAGCAGTAGATCTAATCAGTGAAACAACCATTATATTCTTTCCAGGCTATATTAACAAAACTGATGCATCACTGATGCAGCAGCAGATGTTTTCATTAACCTAAAGGTTAATAATTTGGGGATTCTTTCTTTTTTTTTTATTATTTCATTAAAGTCAGAAAAAGTACAGATTTTCAGATGCAGTCAGGGTACAGAATACCCACAGACATATAAGAGTGCCAGCATCTTATTGGTACTTGTTTCCGTCTCTCAGTCACGACAAAGGGACAGAGCCCCAAATAGGTTATAACATTTATTCTTGACATCCTTTTAAGAGTTTTAAGACACCGAGTAAGTATGATCACTTTGCTGTTGTGCAACTGGTTTGTCTTTTTTATGAGTGTAACATTTCTGTAGGCTGAGTGTCGGCAGATTGTAGTGTTTAGTGTATGAAAGGGAAGGTAGTTGGCATGCAAGAGGAATAATAAACAGAAGGAAAAGTATGAAATGAAAAAAAAATGCAAGAATGAAAACAGAAAAAAAAGGTATTTTAAAGTGAAGAAACATAGGGTGTGATTTTGCAGAAAAAAACGTCAAGCTGCATTAGAATGTGGGGGAACTTTGAAATTAGAACCAAATCTTGTGGGTTCTGGGTGTAAAATTCAGCAAATGATTTATTTGGCAAGTAGAAAGACAAATGAGGATGAGGTCAAATGTCAATAGGTAAAATGGTCAAAGATAAGCAGCTCAGATGGATGTGGATATGATCGAAGCTTCAGTCAAGGTTTTTCCTCAGGATATATCAATATCGTTTAGAAGGGCGGTTGCTTAAGTCAATGACTCAATGCAATCAGTTCTTCATTCCTAAACAAATCAGTTCTTACCAGTTGGCACGTCAAACAATATTCTTAATCATAACTAAACTAAAATTAAACTGACATGTTAATAATTCAACCTGAATCTGTCCATGTTACTGGATATGTGAAGGGGATTGGGGTATACTTAACTGTGAGGGCACCTGGAAATTAGTTTATTGTGAACTAGTATTGTGGAGAATTTGAACTAAACCTAGATCGAACTGCTTGAGAAAAAATAAAGGTGAAAGTAGACCTAACATATACACTAAAAACAGCTTTGTTTTTCGTTTTTTTCTTATTGACTTGTTTTAAAACTTAAACCACTTAGTAAACCTTTATATTTAACCACTCTGTGATTTATATTTAATTACTTTTTTAGACTTACTATTTTTAACATCTTTAAAATAATCACTTATTAGTCCATAAAATACAAGAACTTTAACCTCTGACATAGAAGTCAAAATGAGACTTTCATGTTGCGAGGGGTGCTGGTGCTTCTCTCCAGTAGTCTATGGGCGAGGGGCGGGGTACACCCTAGACGGGTCGGCAGTCTATTGCAGGGCCACACAGAGACAAACAGGACAAACTACCATTCACACACACCCTCACACCTAAGGAGAATTTAAAGAAGTCAATGAACCTAACAGTCCTATTTTTGTACTGTGAGCGGAAGCTAAAGAACCTGAAGAGAATCAACACATGCACAGGGGGAACAGGCAAACCTAAAGTATTTTGTTATTCTTTGTAGTTTAAACACGCAATTTTGGTTAATAGGGTGAAAGCTATTTCTTCCTTTGACCTAGCTGATATATAGAGATATTGCAAGTAGAGCTTCATTGTAGACAGCTTCATCATGTTCTTCACCTAAAGCTACATTGGGGTGCATTAAGACAAAAACTCTGGCAAATAGTTACTAAGATAAACATTGTCTTTACTTTTCTGCTTGTGTGGCTGGTTTCTGGTACCTTTTTTAGCCCAGTCAATGACTTATTTAAGTTCCAATTTCACAGTGTGTAGCATCAATTGCTCTAGGGACTGAGATAGCACTTCTGTCACTGGGACTGCCAATGCATTTGTCCAGGAGAGCCATTATTATAGTCCCTGCATTAGATCTATCTCTGGTGGAGAGCAGAGATTTACAAGAGGCTGTGTGTGTTTTATCATTATTATGGTCTGGATATCATATGAGTCATCTGATCATATGAGGAATAATAGCAATTTTGTGATTTACATGACTACTCTCAGACTGTTAATTGAGCCCCATTCCTCTTCTCAAAGGTGTAAATAAAATGGATTAGAGCAGAGTGTCACAGAAGGGACAGAATTATGACACACATTTCAACTGAGTTTTTTAATTTGGGTTTTTGAAATGTATGATTTTAACCATTTTTTTATGTTCTATGTCATAGATTTGAACAGAGCAAAAGCACATTTATGAGAGATGGGCAGGGAGAAAAAAATGTTTTAGCAGATTAATTGGAGAAACAGAAAGAGAGGCATTGGGTTGATAAGCTACTTTAAAAGCATTAAGGCAAACAAAACTCCATGCAATGTCTACTGTTAAAAAAAGTGATTGAAGAACAAGGGTGTAGAAACTGAAAACCAAACAATGTATAGCAAATAGACATGTTCAAAATAAAACAGTGTTAAAGTTGAAAGAAAAAAAAGACAGAAAATAGACACTAAAATGAATATCTCTTCTCATTAGAAGACATTTTTAAAATTTTATTTATTTTCTTGAGATGTTGTCTTAAACTCACCCCAATTTTGAAACATCATGTTATTAAACATCAACCTTTTTTCTTTGATCAAAAAAATTAACATTTTTTAAAAAGATGCACAACTTTTGTTTATGATTTAATCTATCAAAAATGAATAAAGAAGTTAGTCAATTTTAACAAATTATTTGTGCATATGTTTAGTAGAGGTTGTTTCAAGAATTTCTATATATCCCTAAGCTATTGCTTTTAAAATCCCTTTCACATTATTTATTTTATGGATAAGAGGAAATAGACTAGAGTTCTTTTATCAAGACTTGGGGTGTTCCCATCTCTGTTTTTCTTATGTTTTCATATGTTACTGCCTGCTTATCTAAATATCCTCTCTCTGTTATTTGTCATCTCAGGGAATGTACAGCTGCTGCCAGTTTGAGGATGAGACAGCTCCAGGAGGAAGTAAAAGCTCTTTGCCCCAATACCATTCTGTAACTACTATGCCTAGTGTCCCTCAACAACACCTTGTTACAGCCACAGTAAACAACACAACAGCCATTGCAATGGTGCAACAGCAACAGCAGCAGAAGCACCACCAACAGCAACAAGGGCAGACCTACACGACTATGTTACCCGGATCGCCAATCACTACAGGACATTCAGCAATGGCTCTGGGTCCCTCAAACAGCCCTTTATTGGAAGGCCCTATGCCTTGCTCCACCTTCCTGCCTCGTCATGACCGCAGATTGGCCGTTGTTGATCGCTGGAACAGGCCAAAGCCAGAAAAAGTCATGAGTGGAGGCAGCAGTGGAGGAGTGGGTGTTGGAGGAATTGCAGGGGGTATAACTGAACTCCAAGCACAGCAGCAATATCAGCAGAACCTTGGAACACACTGGAGCCATCAGGGAGTGATCCCTGTTGGAGCAGGAGGCGACACAGGGCTAGATGAATATAAGCGCTACTATGGCCCAATAGATCCAGAGGGGCTAGGGGCTAACTTAGACCAACAGGCAGGTCCTCAACAGTCTACCAAAGCCAATTCTCGAGGCTTTAAAGCCCCAGGAATGCCAAGGTTGCCTCCAAAAGGCCCTCAACAAGGACAAGGGCACCTCATTTCTAAGCCACCCCCACCACTTCCATCTTCTCCACGGAGGCCACCCTTCTGGCGCAGAGGAAGCCTTGCTCAGGCAAGGAGAAAAGGCTCAGGAGGTCCACTTTATGAGAATATACTCCCTCTTGGGAGACGAGGAGGTGGAAGATATGGGGCAAGTGATGGAGTTGGAAGGAGGGGTCACAGACCCCCTCCACCACTTCCAGTACCCCTCTCCTCCCCTACACATACACCTACTACACCTTCTTCTCCATGCCGTTTCTACTCAACTTGCTCCAGTGCCTCATCTTCTTCGTCTTCATCTTCATCATCGTCATCATCTTCGTCATCAACTGGGTCACTTTCTCGATCAAATTCCCCTTCATCCTGCTCTAGTGAAAGCTCCTACAACTCCTCACTGAGTTTCCGATATCGAGCAGGGGATCGAGATTTCACGGTGGATGATGATTATGACTCAGATCTTCTTACAGAGGAGTCTAGCCTTCTTTTAGGGTCACGGAAAAAGATGCGTTCCCGGAGAATGTCATCTCGCTCACTGCCATGCAGCCCACCACCTCCTCCAGTCCCTCCGCGAAAACCCCATCCACAAAGAAATTTTGGAAGAGAGAGAACTGGCAGTCAGTTGGCACAGTTGCAGGAGTGGTGGGCATCATGGGGTGACAGAGACCGGGCAAGGGGAGGGACATTGAACAAAGGAGAAGGAGCAGTAAGTAAAGATGAGAAGAGACACCACAAGGAGAGAGAAAGGGAGAGAAAACGAAGAAAGAAAGGAAGAAAAAAGAAGAAACTGGAGGAAAGGGAAAGAGAAAGGGAGCGTAAGCGTCGTAAAGCAAAGAGGAAGAGGAAGAAAGAGGATAAGTTAAGAAAGAGAGAGCGTAAGAGGACAGAGCAAGAGGGTGGGGACCCAGAAAAACGAGAGGAAGTGAAATCAGCAACGCCGGATTTCCCTAATTACCCAGCTTTGAGGCAAGAGTCATTTCGGAAAAAGAGTGAGAGCTCCATCAGAAGCTATGGATGGAACATCCCAGGGGAAGAGGAAAGGAAGAACAGAGAGGGAAAAGAAAGAGATGATGGAGAAGAGGATAGAGGTAAAGAAAGACATCACAGAAGAAGAAATAGCAAGCACCACCCTAACTCTGGTAGGGCTTCTACATCTGTCAAGTTCTGGCGAGGAGGAAATCCTTCTGATACTCTCCCATCTGCATTTCTGCCCTTGTTACCTGCCTCTGCTAAAAGAAGGAAAAGCAAAGGCTCAGACAGAGATGCTGTTGGCATTGAAGGAGAAAGGAGACCACTCCTTGGTAGAAATGAAAGAGGCGAGATGCATTCCAAGGAGGGATTGTCTTTTCATGAGTGGGAATCTGAAGTAGATGATGAAGAAGATTCTGAGTCAGATAGGAGGAAAATAGGCCGTGGAAAAAGGCATAGAGGAGGTAGGACTGTTTCTGAAGAGGAGCGGGAACGTGATAAGGTAGTCGGGATATATTCTGATGATGACGGTTCTTCAGGAGAATTTGGGAAGTTTGAGAGGTACTGGGAGGATCATGAAGGAAGGGCAGTGGGAGGGATAGGGGGAGGGGGGTGGTTTTTTAGCACATATCCTTCTAGAGATAAAGCAGGTAGTGTCAACAGCAGAGATGATCTCTTCCAAGAGCGAGGAGAAAGATGGGGGACTGCAGAGAGTGGGTGGGGCTCTGGTGCAGGTGTTAAAGAAGAGAGAAGTTGGGGATCAGGTTCCCATTGGCCACCTCCTCCTCTCACCGCACCCCCTCCCCGTCGATACTGGTCAGTTGACAAGCTTCACATACAGGATGAAAAGAAGAGTAAGCGCAAGACCAAGGACAAAGGAAGGGGGAACACGGCTTGCTCCTCCTGTCATTCACCTCGACATCATCCACACTCCTCAAAATGGGCTCGTTTGACTTCACGAAGCCAGGAAGAGCTGTACCATCATTGTCAGAGTTTTGGTGGTCCCTTGAAGCCAAAACATGACTCCTCATCATCATCCAAACCAGATCGGTCACACAATCTTTCTAAATCTGGAAGCCAGTCAAACATAAGCATCCAGCAACGGACACAAAGAACAGACAAGGATCGAGATCGAGGAAGACAACCATCCCCACCTCTTTCTCTTGTATCGAACTTGCCAGCACCACTCCCAGCCCTTCCGGCTCCTTCGTCCTCCTCTCACTCCATCCATGCTCCTCTCCCTACCTCTTCCTCATCTGTATCCTCTCCCTCAGTGGTCTCATCTGCACCAGGGGCTATTCAGGCCTCCTCGATGGCTTCTGCAAGTGCCAAACTGCAGTACCAGAGACTGCGCTCCGTACCCCAGCCCCAGAGGTTTCCTCAATCTCCTCATTTACCCCTAAAAGCCAAGAGCCTTTGCTCACGAAGGGGCTCAGCTCAGTTCTCCAGTGTGGAGAGTGAAGTTTGATTTAAGCCAGATAACAAAAGTTCTAAGAATGTCCTGCTAGGTCGATGTAAAGGACAGACAATGCAAACATGGTGGCATAGCTAAGTCAGTACACTTCTGAGCCTGTTCCTTAATGTTCTGCACAAATGAACAAACAAACCAGAAAGCTTAACAGACTTGGTGAAGTAGGTCACAAGAACACAGGACCATTTTATTTTTACCGTTGCCTCGATAAAATTTTCTCATTCTGTGACAGAAAGCAGCAATGACTCGCTGAACAGTGCAAATGGTGAGATCAATTCTGATATGAAAAGAAGTGCTAATAAAGAAGGCATATTTGCTGTTATAAGTAAAGCATATTGAAAGGTGAAACAGGAAATAGTCAGTGCTTTCAGCGAAATCTCAATACTTTCTGAGGGCTCAGGAACTTTATAGTACTGCACCCACTGCTCTCAGAAGCCTTTAACACAAAACACTGTTCTTATGTTTTCCTATTAAACAAAATGCTTACCTTGATTTTTCTTTATCCCAAGCAAACTGTTTACACTCCCGCAGAACTGTGAAAGCAACCTGAAGCATCTTTGTTGCTTGATTAATGCCTTCTTGTTCAGAGGGACGGGGGGGTGATACCACACCTTTTATTTTTGTTTGCTTCCCTTTCCTCCACTTTCTTACTCTGCTGCTTTTTAGATTTGTTTTTAGTTTTTCTTCTGCCAACTTTCTGTGACCTTTACATACCAGTCTTGTTTCCACTCTCTCCCCAGCTCCTCCCTTGTCCTCCCCTCTTACTGCTTCTCTTTGATGTAATTATTCTGTGTGTCTGTGCTTTTCTGTGTTTGTATTCTTGACAACAGGGTAAGTCAGCTGTGACTGATATTCTTCTGGCTTAATGAAAAGCTGAGTGCCAAACTTAAGTAGAGCTCAACATCAACATGTATACTGTTGGCCGCTGTGTTTCATTTTATCTTGCAGATTATTACATCACCTCCAATATGTGCTCATGCTAACACACACATACATGCAAAAGCAAATACTCAAATACTTGTAAGAATACATGCACATCAACAAGTCAAATTATCTAATCTTCTTGAGCAATACATTTTACCATCTTTGTTCTTGTTAAAGCTTTATACTTAAATATCATTTCTTTACTTATGTGTCATGGTTGTTGTTGCTATTGATGGTGTTTTAGATGTCAAGACATGTATTAAGTCTAATACAATGTAATCACTGTGCCATACTACTCAAACCTGGGTACACCTAAAATGTTTTCACAACTACCTAACCACAAAACTGGGGGCAGTTTTTCTTCCTGCCTGTTTTATTGCCTGAATGTAAAGTCAGCCACTGACATGTGTGCTGCACCATTTACTGTAAGACACTTGAAAGTGGAACTTGTAGCACTTCAGAAGGTCTACATGGATGATAAAAAATATCTATATATATATAAAGTTGATGTGGGTTATTGATGACAAAGCCTGGTGAATAACAATATGTGATCTTGTAGGATGGAGTTCTAAAGATTTACTTCTACCCTTGATCAAAACTAAATTTTTGTTTGGTTGCTTTCATTTCTAGTCTTCAAGTTAGTGCCAAGGCTAGAGAACAAAAAAAAACAACATATTCAATCATTTTTGCTTGCTTTCACCAGGCCATGTGTATTTAAGCAGTTTAGTTTTTGTTTAAAGATTGCTGGTATTATTAGCCTCATGGTAATTACTTCTGTCAAGTATGAGAACAAAGGTATGTTAATGTATGATCAGAAAGTTATTTATTTTTACTTAGGTATACAATTAGTGCCAGAGCCGTTCTGATGTCACAGGGAAGGTGGTTATGATTTGATAAAAGTTGGACTCTGAGTATGAGTACATGGAAGTAACAGAGGCACCTGTTGTGATATTTTGTTAAAAAAAAATATTAAAAAGCATTTTCCATCTTGTAATTGTTTGATTATAAGATCTAGCTTTTTAAGTGATGGCATGGTTTATACCAGCAATTACTTTTGGATCTTAAGCACTCAATTAATTTTACATGTCTCATGTCAATTGTACTTCAAATTAGGTCCTTTTTTTCTATACAGGTAAATGCTGATAGAGGTTTTATTGATTGTTGAAACTTGCTGAGCCTTTTTTCCCTAACACTTTGGTCAGCTCATGTTGATTGCCTGGAACTGCATCTGAGCCATACATTTAATTTTACTAAATAAAACAAAGAAACTAGCTTTTTAAAATGGATTTTATCATATAGATTTACTCTTATTTTCACAGATTAAAAAGATATATATTTCATAAATATGTAAATAAAACAATATTGTGCCAGTTGCTACCATCATGGAAAATGTGAAAAATTTTAAATCTTGCATCTGTTTAAATAACAACATAGGACATGTCTTAAATGATGGCATACTAAACCAGATGGAATAAGTGATTTATTCCTATAAAGACCACCATTGCTTTGCATATTACAATCAACAACTTTTAATAAAAATATGAAAACATGGAAGGACATGCCTCTATACATTCACAAACAGAACTACTCAAATTTGTGTGCAAACTTTAAATGAAAGCCATTGATTTAAGTGCGTGAAGACTGTCGCTAAAAAACTTTAATGTCAGTCAGCAAGAGGACTATAGATAGGAAATAATACATGAGCTCAGTTGCACAAAAGCTAGTAGCAGTGTGAACGTAACTTTTGAGTGTTTGCTTAAAAAAATAATAGGCCATTAATCTTTCCCTTTTTCCCTTATGTCTTTCCATTGTGCTGGTGTGTGTCTGCAATTGTAAAGCTGGTATGTTCTAAAAAATGGTATGTGGGTGTATTTATTTCCTATAGAAAAAAAAGCCAATTTATATGTATATAATAGTATATTTAAAAACTATCATCTGTTATATAAGTTTGTCTACTAAATTCATGGTATTATCTTAATGAAACTGTCTTTTTGTCTGTGTCTCTCCTTGTCTAAGACCTACTGCCTAGCTCCCTCGCCCCCCGTGAAAGCAGAGACCAGTATGTAACTGTGTTTGTTACAATATTTGAGCGCAGTATATTGCTGCGCACACATAAGATTAACCATCCGCCTACATTAGCTATCTTCAATAGCTAATGCAAAGAGCTTAACGTATAGTGAAAAAAGGAGAGGAGCACGATTGTCTTAAGACCATATCACTGTAGCAGTGATGTTGTGTGTCAGATTGGGAACTAATTAAATATTTTATGAATACAGCAGGTTTTAACCACAGGTTTCTCATTCTTGATCCTCAGTTTTCGACTATACCCGAGTGAAGAGTAAAGAGATCTCTCTGAGACATGATGTGGCTAGTAACACAATGTCATTTTTGGAACTTTAAGCTGTCATTTCACTACATTTACCATGCAAGGCGCCCCAACCAAAGTATATACACATATATGGTGTCTATCTGTAAAAAAATATATATATATTTAAGGGTAATATCCCTTTATAGATGGCAGACAGACAGACTGCTATGGCTGATACAATATATGAAAGAGGAATAGCTAAATCTGATTTATATAATTACAGCTTTGGCAAAATGGGGCTGTGAAAAAGCTTAGATTACATTAATATTCCATTCTTATATATCTATATATACAGATATAGATAGATCTACATACACAAACATACATATATATTTATATATATAAATTATGTGTATATAGATCTGTCCATATCTCTTTATACAGAGACACAGATCTATATATATATATATATATATATATATATATATATATATAGAGATATATATATATATATATACATATATATATATATAATTAGAGGTTTGAGATGACACTACGGTATATACTTATACCTGCTAACCTTATATGGGTAAATAGATATAGAGACACAGATATATATATATATATATNTATATATATATATATATATATATATATATATATACCTATATATAGAGTAGTTTTTTTCAGCATTAGTAAGGAACACTTCAAACCTTTATTTCTTTTGATATTGTAACCCTGATTTATGATTAATGGAAATTCTAAGTGCAATGTTACAGAAGTTTTGCATAAAATCTAAGGAAAGAATAGACACATCAAATACTTTTTTGCCTAACTTTGGTTTTGTTCTAAATGGGTTACTACACACACACACACACACACACACATCTGTCTACCACACAAACACATAAGAAACCACCACACATGTATATGTACCCCCACTTGTAAGTGCAGTATAATATAATCATTCTGATATAACCACCTGCCTCTGATATGTGCAATTCATTTATATCTATTCCTTACTTCTTACATTTCTCTGCCGCCTTAATTATTATTCTTTGTAGTGCAAAATTTTATGCCTGTTTTACTCCTTTGTTACTGTTTGAACTTTTCTTTATAGTTAACTTTTCTGGCCTTCTACTTGATAACAAATCACCATACCAAATTACTGCAGTTTCTTTAATGAATCCTAAACTGCAGCATTGTTATTTTCTTACCTTTTTACGCTGTACTGGAAGTTGTTTTCCTTTCTTTTTTTTTATATTTGTCATTGTATTTCTGGGTTTGGGAGCCATTGAATTTTAGTTACGATGATAAAAAAAATTACAATAACACACTTATCAGTGTGGCATGGCATGAAGGCCTTGACACTGCTTGATAGTGGCATTTAGGTTATCCCTGTTGTTAGGTCTAGTGTCTTACATTTTCCTCTCGGTGATCCATAGCCTCTTCATTGCTTTCAGGTCAGTGCGATTCTGCTTGCCAGTCAACCTCAGTAACACCATGCTCATTGAACCAGCTTGTATACCTTTTTGCAGTGTAGACAGGTGCTTAGTCCTGTTTAAATGAATACACTTTACAAAGTGCAACAGGTGAAAGAAGTCTGATCTAAAATGTCCTGATAGATGACTCAAAAAACACAGTGGACCAACACCAGCACCTGGAATTATAACTACCTATGGAAACTCCACACGTTTTCTGTGTCTCTTCTCTCTTCCTCCAGACACTGGAACTTTCATTTCATTTCCAAATTAAATTCAAACTTTACTTTCATCAAAGAGGACATTTGGACCACTCAGCAATAGTTCGTATCTTTTTCTCTCAGCCAATATTTTCTTGGCAAAAACATTAAGGCTGTGGTTATTACTTTTCCTGTTACACTTTTTCCTACCAGAGCACTAAATAAATTAAATAATAGATCTCCTTGAAGCTTAATGAGCAAGTTATTAAATTATCTTCTTCTAGCCTTGTGGGAAAGATGTAACAACTTCCTTCTATTATCTAGGAAAACATTGCATGAATCAGGAAGGTTTTATTATCTGAAAACATACATGTTCTTATCCACACTTTTGTGTCCTCAAGCATTGATTATTTATTGGGGGTAATGGAGTAAAGGTTATAGAGGTCTACCAATGGCTCAGAGTATCACAGCTTGCATTTTAAGTAAAATAGGCAAATATTGTCACATTACTCCAGTTCTAACATCTCTTCACTGGTTGCCTTGTCAGTTTAGAGCAGATTTTAAGGTCTCGATCCTCTTTAAATTTTGCAGCTTTTTATCTTCTTTGAACTTTTCAGCAGTTTATTTGAAAGGATTCCTTAAAAAAAAAAAAGAAATTAGATTCTGTGGCTTAAACTTCTCTTGAAAGATTGTCTTCTGGCCATATGTCCAGTAAGCAATGTTCCTCATGGCTATAAGGCCTACTTACCCCGATCATTATGAGGATTAGGAGACCTCTGAGGGTTTATTGAGATACAGTAAGTAGCTTATTGTGGTTTGATACAATAAGTGTCCAATTTTGTACTTTTGTTTAAATCCTTACATTTTTGAGACACAAAAACTGGTGTTTTCATGATCTTTCTGTATATATCAATCATCAGGATTACAAAAAATAAGGACTTGGGATATTTCACCCTTTGTGTAATAAATCACTATAATACACTTTCTGAAATTAGCGACTAAAATATTTATCTTTTTCTCAGTATACAAATTTTCAGTTCTATATGTACACTGACTTAGTGATTTTTTTGCATTGACTGAGATGAAGATGGCAGCGCTTTTATCCCACGTCATTATGAACAGCTTAGCAGGAAGCTGTTTTAGTATTTAATTCCACATTGTTGTGAATTGTTGTGCTGTTTGCATTTCCTATTGACACTGTTCACCTGTTTTTGACCATAGTGTCACCATATTCCATGTTTCCTCTTTCATTCCTAATCTAGATACGTTTTTTAGACCTACCCAATTACCCGAAAACAGCATTAAGGCCCTTTATATCTAAATATATTAAAAAAAATTCCAAAACCTCAAAATAAGAAGCTCTTTATGGGGCTATGAAAACTTTATCAGTTATCGGTTGCAAAAGAATAGTGACACACCATCTCGTAATCCACAGACATTTAATAATTGATACACATGTTAAACTCTGCATGGCAGACTACGAACATCTCCTTAAAATATGCCTTAAAGCCAACAGGATACAGGCCATTTTTGACCTTAACTGCCACCTATGAGGTTTGACATCTGCGGTACTTCTTCAAACTTTCCCATATCAGCTTTCAATTTGCTTCTCTACATTCCGACATCCTTTTTACCTGAAGTGAAGGAACTCTTTACACACCTTTTATGTCGTATCAAATGAGAAGCCCAGGGAAAGATGGTTTCTTAGTTATTGTTTATGATTACCCCTGCTTTCATAACTCTTTAGATTGATGACTGTGTCAAATGCAAATTGTTTGATTCCAGATAAGGTTCGAGAACAGGCTCAAAATGTTGCTTCGAAACATTTATGGATGCAGTTTTGTAAATTCAAGTTTAGAAAGTTGACAGTTTTTAGTTCCTTATGGTTGTCCTTTACTGTTGAAATTGCCATTATGAAAATTACATGGTGTTTGATGAAAAGAGTAAATGGAAATATGATAAAAGCCAAATTAAAAACTTAGTTTATTGAGGATGATGTAAAGCATTTACCAGAATTCTGACCTGGCATGCCCAGCTTCAGCCTGCATCAGAAGCACACCTGCAGTTCCTGCTCATATACCTCTGAACAATGTTTAAGGTCTTCTATTACTACTCCTGTAAAGACTGAAGAACCGGTTCTTGTTCTGTGCTTTTTTGTCAGCGCAACATACTGGCAGACAAACATGACAAATTCATATGAAAGTCACAGATTCACAGATGTGGTGGGATGCTGCCAACATTCTGCTTTAGCCACAAAAGTCAAACAATGGAGGAAATGACAACATTGTGCTGTACTGCAAGTGGGACGAAAATAAAAGAAATGTTTTTAATTAAAAAAATGTGTCAGAGTTTTCTTCTGTTTGAATGCATTTATTTATTTAACCCTCCTGTTAGGCAGACCAGGGACATTTGTCATATTTTTCATCTAACTACTGTATGTTTCTTACAGATGGTTTAAATCAGATGAAGTGCATTTTATACATTGCACTGCTATTTATCTATATATAATCAACACAGCTGAAAGCTGTCATCAACTTAAAGCTGACTTAAGAAGGTTCATGTCCGACAATTCTAGAAATCAAAAATATATTTCTACCAGTAGAAATGTTATAACATTTACGCACAACTGAAAATATAACAAGTAAAATTGAAATTTCAGATATCTAAAATTGAATATGCTATACAAAATGCCAAAATAGATAATTACAAATGTTTTTGGACTAACTTTAAACAGAATAATAAAAACTATGACTAGTAATAAAAGGAAATTGTAGATCTAAGACTATTTTTACACATACAGAATGTTTATTTTAGATATGAAGAAAGTTATTTTAGACATCTGAAAGTAAAACCCCAATACACATTAATGGGGAAAGAGATGTCATTTGTAATGGATATGAACAATGTAATTTGAAGTCTGAAATGTTCATTTTGAAAAGCAACAAATGTATTTCAGATTAAAAAAAATATATTAAGTCACACTTAAAAATTTTAAATTGGCTTGCCTTAGCCTATATTAACCACAATAACATTACAGGGGAAAACTTTTTTATTGTTCAAATGGTAGAGGATCAAAGTTTTCTATTAAGGCACAATCACCTAGCAGCACATGATGAAGTATAGAAACCTTGTTCAACCAGATAAAAGCTGTGCATCTTATGGGTACCTCCTCATTTTATGCTGTTTTAAATACTGGGTGTTTGACTGTAAAGTTGTTTTCTATGATGCTGTTATTACACACATCAGTGCTTTCTCACTGATATCAGCTTCTTTTAAATACCTTTTAAAGAAGTGTGTAATGCAGCAAATGTGAGGATGGATAAGTCATGGATGGTTTTTTGATGGATTGCGAGGTGAGATGGTAGTGCTCATAAAGATCACTTTCTGAATATAATGGGCATCTTTGCGTGGTCAGAGAACCATGAATATTTAATTCCCGGCCACTCCTTCATTGATTGGGTCCTCATCAAAAGGACATGTTGTGCTTGTGTTTTTAACACCTTGTCTGTCTAACCAACCTACTGACTGATTTATTTTTCTTCTCACAGAACTACTACAGAACTCTCCTGACTAATTCAGCTAATAAAACAACCTGATTGGCTTTGAATAGAGCAGAGACAATGTCTGCCCTAAAAACCTAACCCCTTATACACTCTATAAAGCCAGGACTATAAAGTGGAATATATAGTGTACAAATGTTAAATAAACATTTGGACGGATTACAACTACTTTTTGCTCCCTGTTGGTCACACAACTTTGGTTCCACATATGGTCCCTGCGTCATCTTTCTATATGTAAGTTGACCACAGGAGCAAACTACTTTTCAAGGTGCATTTTGGGAAATTTTGAGTCCACTACTTTTTCTTCCACTAGACTTTAGGAAAGTCATATAAAATGGTATAACCCCCATCAGGGCCGTAACTACCATTGAGGACACCTAGGTGGTACCCTCTGAATTTTAAGTTATTTATTGATTAAATTGTGATATAAACAAGAATAATTACAGTAAAACTGACTGTAGGACAATGATCTTGCTCTCCCACTAAACTGCGAGGTGTGTATGGTAACTACCACACACAACCTACCGCCTTGTGAGTCTGTCAGTCCCTGGAAGAACACATACAGTTACCAATGCAGGCAGAGAGTCTTTTAAGTTGTTGATAATGGTAAGAAAGAACATGCATTTTTATGAGGAAAAATTTCAGCCCAACAAGCCACTCAGAAGGCAAGGGAATATCGCACCAAGTTTGACTTTACTCCGTCTGTACCGATCAGTCAATTTTCATCAACGTCAGCATCCATTATGCAACTACCATTCAGCGACGTCTTCGGCTGAAAATGAAACCTTTATTCAGCGTTGCTTACTCAGTGTTGGATGTTGAACCTGTTTCATAATTCTGCTGGATGCAGTAAAACGGAGCAAGTCGCGCAAGACAGGAAGACGTGTGCAGAAACTAGATAAAACAGAAATCAATGTCATGCTTTCCATTTTTTTCTTTTTATTATTTATTTTGTCATTTTCAACTCCCTTTAGTGACACCTGATTTGTTTTTAAACTTTCAAGCACAACTATACTAGTGATCCAAATTTGTTCATGTATCTATAGAGAAATTCAGAAACATCTGAATATAACTAACTACAGGAGACCCTTTGTGCCTGCAGATATTAACATCTACAGCAAATAGTTGAAGAAAGCGCCTGTGTTAAAAAATACACTGAACTGAATTGAAATAAAGGAAATTAATTGCAGCTTGTGCTCCTGTGTTGTATCTAAATCTTTTAGAGATTTACATCCAATATCTGACTGAAAAAAACATCTTCTAAAAAAAGAGAAATGAAATAACGTTGTTTAAGTGCCAGATCAAGACAACAACAAGAACGGTGTATGGCCCGAACTAACAATGTGAAATGAGAGAAAGAATATGAAGAGAAAGCAAGAAGATGCAACGTTCCATTCTGATGCAGTCTGGAGAGCAATATAGAGCGGCTTATCACTGCATTTACCCATGGACCACCTTTGAGTACTGCCTGCATCAGGAGCACACTTACATTTCAGCTTGCTTTTTTCACTGCAACATCTTATGTTTATATAGCCACATACACAGAAAAACATCTTAGTTTAACTATATTTAGCAGGACTTTGCATTGACTTTCATTTTTTTTTTTATCCATTTACATGACATATCCCAGTCAATGTCATTTTTTTTCATATATAGCACCACAGGTGTCAAGTAACAAAGTACAAATACTTTGTTACCTTACTTTTGTAGAAATTTTTGCCAGCTATACTTCAACCTGAAAAACCCACAAAGAGAGAAAAGACAATTAGGAGAAATGTATTGATACAATCACTTTGTCTTTGGCGCTCAGACCTCGGCAGGAAACATAGCACTTAATTTTGATAGATATGTATGAACAGAAGTAAAGAATAGGGCTGTTTCCCCCCCAGGCCTGAAACTGGTGGTGGGGTGGAGATAGATGAAGTTGGTCAGTCTGTAGACTGCTGGTTGGAGAGACGGTATGCTGAGCTTATGGGGAGATCCAGTGGATTGAGTGAGATAACACAGGTTGAGAGAACCAGTCCATGGTGAGCAAGCATGAAGCGACAGTGGAGAGGAAAAACTCCCCGTTGGGAAAAAACCTCTGGCAGAACCAGGCTCAACATGGCGGTCTTCTGCCTGACCAGTTAAGATGAGACAGGGAACGCAGTAAGAGACCGGCAGGAATGACACTCTGATGAAGCTTTAGCTTCGATGGTGAAGGAGGGGCAGGAGGTGGGTTGAAACGGTGTCTGAATCAAGTCGCAGGGCATCCGCCGCCTGCGCACAGGAGCAGAGAGGTGCGTATCGGAGGCCTTTTAAGATAAACTTTGGATGCCGATTGGCTTTCGTGGAGGTGTGGTTCAAAGCTGATTGGCTGTGTCGCAGATGGATGTATGAATGAGCAAATGAGTTTCGTCAGTTGAACTTCCACCTAGGCTCCATTTTACTGGAGTAATTATTTTTTTTACAACATTTTTTCTTCTGCTTCTTAAATTTTTTTTTTTGCAATTATCTCTACTTTCTACCCCTTAACTTTTAAAAATGGACATAAAAGCAACACTCCAGAACTGCTCTGATGGAACACTGAACTCAAGTTACAGGAGGACACTATGACATTTGACATAAAGAATCTCGGTACTCTTCTTGAATTTTAAAACTTAAGAACATCCGTTGAATAAGTAGGTGCCAAGCCACTTAAAATGTGAAGAAGTGAGTAAAAGAATCTTAAAATTTACACAAAAATGCACAGGGAGCGATTGTAAACCATTTATTACTGGATTTGATGAGATTGTCCTTTTTAGCAATTGTTAGTAGCCATGCCGCAGCATTTTGGACTATCTGCAGACAATGGAGCGATGATTTCTCAAGTCTAAAGTTTATAGAGTTTCATTATTCTAGTCTAGATGGTATTTTTTTAGGTCTTCAGGAGGAAAGTAGAAAATGGTCAGACCCTAGTCCTGACCAGTAGTAGTTACTGCCTAACTCTGACCTAAACAATACAGTCTTCACTCTTAAACCTTATTCCAAACTCAAGAAAAGTATGAATAAAAGGGAGGACGAGTTCCTGACGTTCCCTAAAAATCTAACTTTGCAGGTAAAATACAATTCTCTCTCTGCTGCAAGTAGAAGTGCACACACACACACACACACACACATTATTGTATTGCTATATAATGTTGACTCTCATTGACTTCTACAGCTTTTTAATAATTTTCAGCTCATTCTATTATCTAACCTTGAAAATAAAAACGCCGCTTGTGTCTTAACTCTACGATTTCTGATGTGTTTTTTTTTTCAGTCACACTGGCTGCTTAGAGGCTCCCACTGCACATAAAGTGACCAGATGGCCTGATTTGTGTCGGACTTTACCTCATTTTATATAATAAAAAAAAAAAAAAACAGTTGCTTCTCTTAAATTTATAGAAAGCAGAACTGCAGTCATTGTCAGAGAGCCACAGGTTTAGGATTTTAATGTACAAATTATAATATAAACTACATTTAGATAAAAGAAAATGCAGAAATAACAAAGAGAGTGAGCTGTTAATAAAAGGGTGAGACAAATTAAAGGTGATGCTCAGAGAGCTTTTTGTCAGTTATTTTTTCAGTTTCATACAGAAGGAAGAGTGACGTAAAGCAACACTGTAAAACTAAGTAAGAGTGTCCTGCATTGTCACTATGTGTCCTTGTTGCTCCACAAGTACTTGTTTGAAGCTCAAAGAGGATTTCTCTTTAATCATTTACTGTATACCCAAGGCCCTAATATGGGAAAGTACTCTGTCTATTGAAATGTTTTATTGATTTTGTGTGAACCTATATGGGGAAGGAGGCTTGTTTTGTCTAAGATTCAGAGATTAAAGTTTGTATTTTACCCAAAACAGATATGTTTTAATTTTTTTACTGTAACCTTAACCTAAACTCAAATCACAAAGTCCCAAAACTAACCATAAACAAAAAAGTCAGGATATGGTTTGTTTAAAGTAACATTCATAGTTTAGAACACAACACATGTTATTTTTGCTGTTTGTATTCTTAAACAGTCAGATTTCAGGACAGCAGTTTCAGTCCCTTACAAGGAACCCCGTTGTTAGAGTTCATCATTATATTGCCTGAATACTTCTTTTAGTAGATGGGTTCAGTCAGTTATGTACAAATGAATAAATATGATATGACAGCCACCTTAAGCTGCACCTGAAGTATATCTGATAATTCACCCTCTTTTGACCTTTATGAAACATATTTGTCTCAAATGAGAGCAGATAGGAAACCATCAGTCTGCCATTTTTGTGGCTACACTGTGATGCTGTACTGCAGAATAATCATTTATGGTTGGCACTAAAAAATAAATCTTTTGCACTATAAAGCTGCCAATATTATAGTAAGATGTGAGGTGACATTCATGTTTAAGGTATTTCATCTTACACTGGCTAATTTAGTTTATTTAGGATGTTTTTTTCTGACAGGAGACAATAAAGCTGCAAGAAAAATGAAAAATCTTTTCTGCCTATAGCTATGAACATCTAGATAGAAGACAAAATGCCGATGTGTTACTACATTAGTTTCCCTTTGGGCCTACTAAATAATTTTGAACTGAATTGAAATAAAAAAATAAAAAAAACACATGTTGGAAATTTGTGATTCCCTTCTCTATTTTAGTGGAACAACCATTATTGACATTACAGGAATTAAACACCTTCTAGATTTGCAGCTCTACCATTTGCATGTCTCTCATGGATTTTTTTTGTGTGTTTCGGCGAGGCATTTTACCTGCATTTGCAAGTGATGGTGGTCAGAGGGTGTCTTGAGTACGGCAGCTTCACCTCTGTCAGTGAGCCCCAGGGCAGCTGTGGCTCTAGTGTAGCTCTGCACCATCAGCATGTCAACCTGTGGTGGCTGAATGTAGTGTAAACATTCCCCTGAGTTTCTATCAGTACAGGTAATTTTCCATGTAGCTATTTAAAAATCTCCACCTATCCTGTAAATTAAAGGCAGTCTAAAAAGCTCCACCTCCAATCATCAAAGATTTGATCAGAGAATATCTTTCACCAAATATTTAAGAAAGAAAACCAGACTGTTTTTAAAACTGAAGTTAACTGCAATTAAGTACTGTTTGGGTCCAGAATGATTTTTAAAAGAAAAAGGATCAAGAGTCTCAAAATCATATATATATATATATATATATATATATATATATATATATATATATATATATATATATATATATATATATCAGAGTTTAACCTTTTTGTTTCTCAAAAACTTTCAGAGGAAATAAACCTCACATATTCTTTTTGAAATTCTTAGGAAACAGATTCTGCCAGCTTATACAGTATATTGGACAATGACAGAAAAAACAAAAACTTATGAAATATAATCTATTCCAGTTTCCCCAAATTGGTGGGGGGAAACTATATAGGCCTTACTAAAGAGATAAGAATTGCTTCTTGTTTGCAGCTCACTTGTTAAACAAGTTCTAATGAACAAATGAAATAGAACAAATGACATCTCCAAACATTGATTGAAAACAGGTTGCAATCAAGAAAGGATAACAAGTGCTACGGTATAACGCCTGGTTTTTTAAGATTTAATCTTGTATGATGCCACCAAAGGGTCTCCGTTCCTTTGACTGATGCCAGCGTGTCGACTTTGATGCATGTTGCATCATGAAAGCTCACAGACATCAGCAGGATTTTTTTTTTCCCCCATTGGCCTGTCTGTAGAAAATAACCATCACATTTAATTACAGTTTAAAGAGATCGGAGAAGAGCTGAACAGCTTGAAGAAACAGCTTCACACAGATACACAGTAGTATGACCTTGACCTGTTAGATACCACTTAAGGCAGCATACTTTCACAGGCATTTATTTAACCTAATTTACCGAAAGAAGCTGCAGGTCTTTCAAATTTACAGCTGGTGGGTTGGGTTAGCAATTTTTTTTTTTATGTTTTTTTTTTTTTTTTAAATCACCTGGGATAGATGTTATTAAAACAACTTGTACTTTTCAGCCATTTCTTTTAAATAGTCATCAAATTGCAATATGAAATATGCATGGTCATATAAATGTAGCCTACTAGAGACACTTGGGGCTTTGGGGTTGGTGTGGGAGATGTTCTGCACAAATCAAATATCAATAACTTCTGCCATCCATGATTCACAGAGATGTATGGCTGCTCTGGGCTGATAGAAATGCTTTCTTTGGACACATATGTTCAACCACTCACGCACATCCATACATACCCCCAGGGGCGATTCTAGGATCAGAGGTTTAGGGGTGCTGAGCACCCAGGGAGCTGTCTGGACAGGCGAGACACATTTAAATGTTTTCTACATACATTTTCAACACATCATATCTGAGACTTTTGTGTTTTGTCTTGCCGTGTTTTTGTCTTCTTGGATGAGCTGTACCGAAACTGACATGGCTTTTCCCGACCTTGGTAAAAATGGTAAATGGCATGTACTTATATAGCGCCTTTTTTCAAGTCAGGAGACTTGACCAAAGCACTTTACACTACATTCATTCACCCATTCGCACACACACTGATGGTGGCAAGCTACATTGTAGCCACAGCTGCCCTGGGCCTCACTAACTGACCACCATCAGTAGACAATGCAGGTGAAGTGTCTTGCCCAGGGACACAACGACAATGAAAGTCAGAGCCGGTGCTTGAACCGTCAACCCTTCGATTTCAGAGCAAACTCCAACATCCAACGCCACTGTCGCCACAAGACCTTACACCGTGCTCCTCTCCTTCCCCTTGTAAACCTCTCCCTCTTTGTATTGCAATCCTAAAATGGATCGTATTTAACAAGGTAAATATATATAGTTGTGCTTAAAAGTTTAGACACACTCCACACCATAAAGAAAAGGATAAATTCACAACAGTAATTCTAATAACAAGAAACTGAAGAAAAAACATATAAATAAAAACATACAAAATTATGATTAAACTGAAATATTGATTTTGAATTGTGCTTTTAAAAATTATAATGATTTAAAGAAACTCCCAGAACATTAACATTTCACCAACAAACCATCAACAGAAGTAGAAATCTGACTGAAAATGTAGGAAAACACCTAACTGCAGCGATTCCCTCAACATTTTGGTTTAGGAGCTCCATTGTGCTGCTTTACCTGTTTTTTTGTTTGTTAATGTTATTAACATTTCTGTTGAACCACAATTCAATATTAGTGTTCTATTTTTGTATGTTTTTGTTTTACTTTTTTCAATTTAAAAAGTGCATACAGTATAAACACCCGGCCACATGATTCAATTTTAGGGTGCTTAAACACCCCCTAAAATGGTGTAAAAATGGCTATGCATACCCCATACATTTACACAAAAGTGATTCAAATGGTTAAGGTAATTCGAAACTACTACTACATTAATGTAGCTGGCTTATACGGTCATATGAAAAAGCTAAATATTTGGGTGTTTGCAACAGCTATTTCAGTTTGATATATGAAATAACTGATGGACAAAGTAATATTTCTATATTCAACTGAGGTATTGAATAAGGTCCTGTGGACTGTTGAAGCAAAGATTGAGTTGTTTGGTCATAAAAAAATGGTGTTATGTGTGGCGGCAAAGAAAACACAGCGCTCCAAGAAAAACACTTGCTCACCACTGTACAATTTGGTGGAGGTTCCATCATGCTTTGGGGCTGCGTTGCCAATGCTGACACTAGGAACCTTGGCAAAGTTGAGGGTTGCATGGATTCCACTCAATATCAGCAGATTATTGAGAATAATGTTCAAGAATTAGTTACGAAGTTGAAGTTATACCGGGGATGGATATTTCACCAAGACAATGATCCAAAACACCGCTCCACATCTACTCAGGAATTCATGCAGAGGAACAATTACAATGTTCTGGAATGGCCATTGATCCTCAGACCTGAATATCACTGAACATCTGTGTGATGATTTGAAGCAGGCTGTCCATGCACTGCGACCATCAAACTTAACTGAAATGGAATTGTTTAGCAAAGAAGAATGGTGAATAATCCCTAAATCCAGGATCCAGGAACTCGTTAAAAGCTACAGGAAGCAACTAGAGGCTATTGTTTTTGTAAAAGGAGGATCGACTGAATATTAATGTCTCTTTTTTGCTGAGGTGCCGATATTTTTGCACCTGTCAAATTTTGTTTTAATGTGTACTGCACATTTTCTTTTAGTCCAATATACCTCAATTCACTAGTGAAATATTACAGTGTCCACAACTGAAATAGCTGTTGCAAACAAGCAAATATTTAGAAATAAAAATAATTAAGATTAATGGAGTGCCCAAATTTTCTCATATGACTGTATTGGATCAGGCCTGGATTCAATAAAGTCAATCGTGTATTTAGAGAGCATCTTCAGTACATAGGGAAAAGCTGCTTCCATGCATGTAGGCAACCAGCTCCTGTGCTACCCTTGAAATGCAACAACAGGGCATATTTAACTTTACAACATACATTGGAAGACGTGTTTTAATTAATTACAAAAAGCATTAGCATCAAAAAACATAACCATCCTCTGATCCTACTAAGTAAATGGTATTACCTCCATGATCTTTGCCTTTTAAGTCAGCATTGTCTTTCTTCTTTCTTATTATTGTTTATCTTTGTTACTTGAAATAGTTTTCAGAATCAATTTAGTAGAATTAAAGAGTTATGTGCTTATCGCTTTGAACTGGCTGTATATGGTGACCCATTTTTTTATAAGGATCGTCACTATTGGATTAAACCATTTCCAGGTTTAATCTGGTTAACTCTGTTGGTCATAGAAAGATAATTCAAAAGCAAGGGAAGGTGTCTTTATGTCCCCTCTTTTAGAATATCCATCAATCTCAGGGGCAAAATACTCATGACAAAAACATTCTCCATGGGCCAACTGCACATCAATTATTAAACCCAAAGGCTGAGTAGAGTGTGGGAGATAACCACAATATAAGACAACTTATGTTGTGAAAACATGGAAAAAAGGTTATTTAAAAATAGGCTATTTAGGCTCAGTTAAAGACCTTGCTCATAGAGAATAAGTGGTGCTGAATGTGCCCTCATTCAAAGATTGTTTTACTTTCAAAATGAGCTTATCTTCAAAAAGAGTAAGTACTTATTTTTATGTACCGTATATAAACTAGTCCTATAACACTTTTTTTTGTGTTCTTTACTGAAACAGCAGGGTACAGAATACGGCTCTAAAATAATCCTAGATAATATAATTTTTTATTAAATTTTGTCCAGAGAAAATAAAAAGTTATATCCCAATTTAATGTTTCTAGAAGGGTAAGTGTTTTTTATTGTCCATTTTTTTCCTAATTACATTTTTACTACTTTTAAGGAGGAATGGTGGCCTAGTGGTTAGGGCACTACGCTTAGGTCCCAGAGGTTCTGAATTTAAACCCCACTCCCACGGACTGCCACTCTGGGTCCCTGAGCAAGACCCCTAACCCCACACTGCTCCCCTGGCACCGCAATATGGCAGTCCACTGCGCCCCGAGGGGATGGGTTAAATGCACAGAGTGATATTCATTGCTTTGTACTTATGACTGTGTAATGAAAATAAAGTTGAATTCTAATTCTATTCATTCTAAAAATTATAATTTATAATATATAATTTATATATATATATATATATGTGTGTGTGTGTTTTTAAGCATTTAAGATCTCCATTTGGAATCTTTGAAAATTAGCCCCTCAGTATCTTGTAAACTCATGTTCTTGAATCAAATCTTAGTATTATTTACTACAAATATAAAAAAAAAATGTTCTAATATTTAAAACTATGTTGTTGCTCCACAAGCCAGATCCTCTATCCTAACCAAGTGTTAAGCAGATACTTACATTTTCTGCAATAATTCTTACAACTATATTAGGAGTAATTTTTGATTTGATGTGCAACACTTAAGCCATTACTTTTTAACAACGATTATGCAAATGCAATTATTAAAATGAAATAGACTGTAGAGTTTTTATGAATACAACCAAATTCAAAAAGATGGATAAGAATTACATTTTGTTTATTTTCATTGTGAAAACAAAATAAACAACAAAAAACTAACAAGAATATCTCAATGTTGTATGAAATTTGTCTGACTATTGCAAATTAGTTTGATGTGATTTTCAGAATTTACCACTGAGCTTTTTATATGGAAAACATGTTGATGCATCAAGAAAGTGAGAAAAAGCAGTCGAAAAATGAACATAAAATTGAGTATAACTCGAACGAGAACCTGTGTGCGAGCATAATAAGGACCCGGTTGGTGAGAATGAGTATACTTGTATAACCATTCTATATTTGTGTCCATGAAAAGGATTTATGCATATCTTTTTCATTTCTGTATATGCGTGAGATTCTCTTTATGTTTATGTGTTTGTCCTTCAACATTGCACACAAATACACACTGGACGACGTGTCTAGAATACAAGGCACAACATGATGGTAGAAGAAAGGAGATTGCTCCCGTATCCAGGGGCAACGGAGGTAACAGGAGGATAAAGTGAGAGATTGAAGGAAGCCCTGTTTTGCTGCATTTCAAGAGCCTGAAGTCAGACTTGAAGGTATTTGTAGCTGTAACAGGTTTCTGAAAACTTTTTGTCTCATATTTATAATGAAGAGATTCTTTTTAGTGACAGATTCATGTAAGGATAGAAAACAACAGCTACCAGGTTTATCAGGGGGATATAATTGAAGCTACACGTACAAGCTGTTGATTCCACTGATTAAGGCTTCCTGCCTGGTCGGTAGTGCATTAATCAGTGTAATCACCTGATGGAGTGATAGTGTTTTAAACCCATGTTTATTTGGCTCACCTTGATATGTCAATATCTCTTCAAAATTCTTCTTGTGACATCTTTGCAAATCAGATGTAATGGAAATCTTTATTTCCTGAAGGATTAAAATAGCTGCATCACAAATTTGGAAAGCAGCAGGCCAAAAAAAGTCCATGCATTTAAAAAAATTATCAACTAGACCCCAACATTTTTAAATTAATCCATTTACCATTTATC
The DNA here is from genome assembly GCF_000732505.1 of Cyprinodon variegatus. NCBI lineage: Eukaryota > Metazoa > Chordata > Actinopteri > Cyprinodontiformes > Cyprinodontidae > Cyprinodon > Cyprinodon variegatus. Next base: position 775,987 of record NW_015150688.1, read on the forward strand.
TTATAATTTGAGTCCCCAGCCAACACTTTAATCTCTTTATCTCCAATAAAAAATGTTTTAAGGATTAAGTTCAATGTCTAATGATCTAGTTCAGCCTCTCATTTATTTATTATTTACATGCATTACTCCACCATATCCTCCATCTTCGGCATGTTTTGATTGGGATTGTTTTAACTTTGAGAAAATGCAATGCTTTCATTTATACCCAGAGGAAAGATGCAAGCTCCTGATTAGAATAAGACACATTTGGTGAGATAATTTCTAGTTCCTCTCCTCGCTGTGTCCTACTTTCTGGGTAAGTGATAGAAGAGGATATCCTGCTGTTTGGAGTTCTAACAGGTAAAGAGAAAAGGCAGATTTTTTTTTTTTTTTTTTCCAAAGGCATTTTGTTTTAGCTTGCATGTAATTATGGTCAGCTTTGTGACCCCTGCCATAACAGTAACTTTTAAACCGGTCATAGCAGTAGCAGCTATTTTCTATACTTAAAAAAAACAAACACCTACTGCAACAAGAAATTTGAATAAATTATAATAAAATTATACTTCTAGACAGTGGCAGCTGCTGCAAACAGGGGAGGCTCAATGGTGTTAATTAAATCCAAACATCGTGAATTGAATTAAAAAATGTTGAGACACATAAAACACATGAAGAAAAGACAGGTGTAACTAGCTGTTGTGAAGCTCTCTGAAATAAACTCTGGCAAGAGTTTAACACAAGCGACTGTTCTGACTGAATGATAACTTTTCCCTCTCGGCCTATGAGGAGAACTTGCTTTCTGTCTGACCACTGTCATTCAAAAATCCTTTAGAATGTTTGCCAATCAGCATCGCGCAGACAGCTTCGCGACCCGCCCCTGCTCCATAGACCCCATAAGAGGTTTAGCCTCATTGCAAGTGATGCATTTTTGCAAGTTATCTGATCAGGGCTTTACTTTTTCACTGCTACCCTCAACAGACCGAGACTCAATACTAAACAGGGATTTCTCATAGAGGCTAAGCGTCCTGCTGTCCCAGAGCAGAGGGGTACTCGCACCCGAGAGCAGAATAAACAGCTGATTAATGAGCACAAAATCTTGAAATCAGCCGAATTTTAGCACCTATTTAATGCGGTTTAGAGAACTACAGTTATTAAGTTTGACAATGCATATTTTACCAATAATTTTATGAAATTTAAAGGAGAGGTTTAATATCCCCAGTATTCAATGACAAATCACCTCTGCTTCTAAAAATTTATTACGGGGAAATTGTTCTTAAAGTACATTGAATATGACATTGAGTAGAGGTGGTGAATGCTTTTATTATAATGAAAGTTGGTAAATCTGAAGCACACACTAGGGCGATCAGCCTCTCTTTTGACTTAAGTCAACATTAAGGCCGTATGTTAGAAATATAAGCAAAAGTGCTTCTGTCAATGTGAACCAGATTAACTGTTATGCATGGATAGTGGATGAATTTTCAATTAAGTTTATTAATCTAGTGCCAATTCACAACATCATATGAAGACACATTACAGTGATTATCAAATCAAATCATACAGACAGATTGCTTATAGTTTTCTATTTTAGAGAGCCCATCTAGTTGCAGTACATCAAGTTATTGACTTTGCAGGATTCGCTCCTCCTGGATGAATAATGCAAAGACAATAGACATTTGCTTGCATTGTGTCGTTGTCTCTCCAGCAATCCCTCACACCATTCATGCAGCAACGGTAGAGAGGAAAAACTAACTTTTAAGAGGAAGAAACAGTGTGATTGGCCTTCTACTGTTGCAGCCTATGGATTTAAGAAGACAGAACAAGACATACAAAAGGAACATAGAAGCACTGATCAACATATACTTTCTATGTTAGAAAAGGTAATGATTAAGCTCCATAGGTGGCACTGTCTAGGAAAGAAACAATGAATCAGATGAGTTCTGAGTCAGTTATCATGTCAAAACGATGAAACAAACATATACAGTTTGTCACGTTAAAACCTAGGCCTTTTTATGAATAGCAACCTTTTAAAAATATGAGTTAAAGTTAGAGATTTCTTTAGAAATTGTAATGAATAATTTAACTTTCTATTATAACGGGTCATACCAAAAAACTATCAATTCATTAGCCAATACTAATCAGCTTCTAGAAAGAAATAGCTTGAGAATGTTTACTTAACTGTCTATGTGTACTGTGTGACAGTTACCCTCTCCATATAAAAGAAAAATTGGATTTGTCATGTTTGTAATACTGTATGCTCTGAGAAGTGACTGGAGAGATGCCATTCCACTACTACCTGTCAAAACATTTTTTAAGCATTTTCCCTCACTTTCTTTTTAGCATGTGTCTTTTTTGGACTGTCTTCCTGGTTGAGATCTCTCTTTTTTTGGAATATGTTCCAGTGTCATAGTGTGAAAATGAAACCCAAAGATAACATGTCATTCCCAGTCTGTACTCGGTAGATGATTTGACATAAAAAAAAGGGGCCAAGATGGAGACTGAGACTAATATGACAAAAGGGAATTGCTAAATTAAACACTGAGATAGAACTAATGGGCTGCACAGTGGGTAGCACTGCTGCCAAGCAGCAAGAATGTTCTGGGTTTAATTTCCAGCCCAGGGTCTTTCTTCATGGAGTTTTTACACTGCAAAAAATCTAAATCTAGATAAGTCAATTTTTTCTTAAAATAAGTGCATTTGTTCTTGAATTGAGGAGGTAAAAGAGAAATTTGGTCAATGGAACAAGACAATGTACACTTAAAATAAGAAAACACAATTCCATTGTCTTATTTCAAGTGCATATTATCTAATTATCTTATTTTAAGACTAAAACTTCTCATTCCATTGGCAAACTATCTCATTTACCTACTCAAATTAAGGGTGAATACACTTAATTTAAGAAATTTTTACTTATTTCTAAATCATTTTTGCAGCGTACGTTTTCCCTGTGCATGCGTGGGTTCTCTCCGGGTACTCCAGCTTCCTCCCACAGACCAAAAACATGACTCTTAGGTTAATTGGCTTCTCTAAATTCTCTTTAGGTGTGAGTGTGTGCATGAATGTTTTTTTTGTCCTGTTTGTCTCTGTGTTGCCCTGTGAGAAACTGGCAACC
>NW_015150688.1:780641-782587 GCF_000732505.1 Cyprinodon variegatus
AAATAAACTTGTTAAACTTTTCATCCTGTGTCCGTCAGTGGTGTTCTGCATCTTTGGGTCTCCATTAGAGAACCAATCATGACATCACTGGCTCTAAACAAGTTTTATTTGGCTTGAATTAGAGCCAAATGGCTCTTTAGACTCTTACAGTTGCAGACCATTGATCTATACCAACTCATTCTTGCAGGGCTGTTAGGAAACTAATGCATATCTACGGTAGACTTTGGCAAAAAGGAGACTACATATTTCTGGAGATGTCCCCAATCCACCACAGACAAAATAGAGACACATCACAGAAATATTTTGTTGGACCAATAAATTTACAGTATGTGGTGGATTGTGGAAGTAAGCCTAGTACAGAGAGACTCACACATGCACAGGGACATCATGAATACTCTACACCACCATGCAGTCAAAGAACAGATTCGTTAGGTGATTTGTCTTCTGAGATATAATTGCGTTTAATTGTCTACCGACCTAAATAAAATAGGGAAGTTTAATCAGTTTTATTGGAGCATTTTATGTGTAATAACGTAATGTGCTGTTCTAGTTTAAACTTGACATATCAAAAATTGGCTAAATTACATGGTCAGTTAAACATTTTGTTCAATAACTCAAGGTTTAAAAACTGCTCTTAGAAGCAACACAGGAGAATTTTATCAGAATTAGATTTATTTTATTTTACCCTGTGTTGATTAAATTGTGGGCATTCCTCTATTGGGTTTGGAATCTAATATCACCCCCATCCTATCAATACCACTGCAAAAATCTACTCATATGTACTCTTGTCATGTTATTGCGACTCTCTTAGAGGACAGCGGAAAAAAAAAACATGTGTTTCTTTTTTAGAGTCAGTCTGATCATAAAGCCCCACAGCTTACTGCAGCTAAATTGAGTTTGATCGAGGCTACATCGGACAGATGGGTTGTCATGACCTCACACATACAATAAATGTGCCATAAATGATGGTTTTCTGATTTCAGTAAGTTGTGGTGAAAAAAAGTGTTTTGATCGACAGGTAAGATCCAAAAGAAGTCAGAACAAAACCAGAAACAGAGTAGTGGCAATCCATCAACTCCTGTCCTAACAGCTTCACTTTTATCTTTTTTTTCTGCTGATGTCTGAAAGTGTTCTCAGGAATTTGCTCCTTTTCATCTACAGCAGGGGATTAAGGCTCACACTGAGCCATCAAGTTCATCCCAAAAGTGTCTGATAGATCTAAGGTCATACAAGATACATTACATAATTAGTATACCCCCAATAGACTTCATCTTGAGTCTAACTTGCTTCAAACACTTTATCATGCAAATCATAAAGCTACTTTTTATTTTTCCGCTTATTGGTTTTTTAAACATTTTAATCAACAAAAATCTGAAGTAATTTATTGCAGTTTGAAATAATGCTGCTAATTGTTCAACAAAGCTTCTAATGCATTTCTGGGTTAAAAACACATTGAAAAAAACTGAGGCCGTTTTTACTTTTTCACCTGCATTTATCATAAGACTTGGGCTTTTTGACAACCATGCTTTATTCATTAAAAAGACTGTCTCCATGCAGAGTTGCTTGGAAGGCATTTTAGTTCTAAAGTATTTAGATATGTTAAACACATTATTTATATGTCCACTAGAGGGTGCCAGATGTAGGGATTTCCACATTATGAAAACCTTTTCTGGCTGAACACTTAATCTTTGATTCGACCTGATGTAATAAATCACATTATCAGGACCAGTGGCATACTAGTTAGATGGGGTGTGTATGTGAGTGTGTGGGCTGAACTCAAAGTGAAAAAGACAGAAATCCAATGGAGCAAAGAGAACTGGATCCAGGTGAGCTTTAATGAAAAGAGAACGACACAGGGAGTCCACTGCAGACAATCTTGCTATTCTGTCAGAACTCATTTAGTCTTACTGGGGTTTTGCATGTGTGTGGGTGGTTTGCAGTTATCA
>NW_015150688.1:783807-784476 GCF_000732505.1 Cyprinodon variegatus
ATTGATTCAAGTAATTTTTAAGCAACAATGGAGGGATAATAACCATATTTACAGACTAAAAAGGTCAAACTAAATCAAAATTCAGTTTAGTCTTTTCCAGATCAGTGTATTCTTATGGTACTAATCACAACAAGCTCTAAACCAAACCTTAACAGTCAGATCACAATTCCAACGTATTGCATAAGACCAATTTTTTCAGGTGTTCATAATTTCCCTTTTGACTTTATTTTTGTTAATTAAACGATGAATGGGTCAAACCTGTGTTTTGTGCCTTACTCTTGAGGGTATTTATCATTAATTATACAGCTAGAAAATAAAGAGATTTTTATTAAACAAGGAAGGGTTTGTATTCTCTCTTTTTTCTGTTGATGAACAAGCTTACTGTCCTTCTTACCTGCCCATAGTCAAACTGATAGTCAGCACTCCTCTGACCCAAAGCTTCCCTCTCGCTCCTTAAATGTCTCATCCCAAATCTCATGTCCTGCCTCTATGTGGTTGTTCTCAACCAAATCAGAAAATTATACTGCCAAATTGGGGAAAGTGGATTGCAATAAGTCACCAGATCCAGATGGTGTCAGCCAACCTGACTCCGCCAGATGGATTTGTTCCGCATATCCATCTGGAAACCTTCCATTGAAGTAATATTGGGAATGGGTGAAAATACTGGTT
>NW_015150688.1:785704-812443 GCF_000732505.1 Cyprinodon variegatus
CGTAGTGGGGGTACATTTTCCCATGAGACTGGGTTGAGGTGTCAGCCCCGCAGTCCTGAAGTCCTGTGCTGAGCAGCGCTGTGGGAAATCTACAGCACATATTTTATGTAATCCTGACCCAGGAGATGATTTCAGTTATGTGGAAGACCTCCAGCTTTGTTTCAATAACAAAAAATAAATAAAAATTAAAAGACTATTTAGACCTGTTGCCCTGACCTTCCAAATCATAAGGTACGTAGACAGACTCCTGGTGGTCTGAACAAACAAACAAGCAACTATCAGGACCTCCTGCAGTTTGCTTATGGACTCTGAGTTGTAGTTGAAGATGCCATTGCACACCTGCAAAACACCCACATCTATAAGCCCATTTTCATTTATACAATGGAGACAGCACTGTGTGGATCATTATCTTTCATTCCTCCAGTGCATTTAATGCAATTCAGTCTGAATTATTTTGTCAAAAACTCCAGAAGACCCTGAAAAACAGACTGTAATTCATGAGTCTGAAGGGTCAACTGTCATACCAGCAGCACAGGAGCACCACATGGGACGGTACTGCTTTGTGGCATGGTGCTGAATTAATAATTTTATCTTGAGTGTGAAGGGAGAAGGAGAAACAGCAACAAGTCGAATCTTATTACCATCATGGGAGAAGTGGAGGTGATGGAGGAGTCTAAAGAAGTTGGTGTTCACCTGGACAACTAACTCGACCGGTGACACAACTCTAAGGTCATTCACAAGTAGGGGCACAGCAGACTTTACTTCTTAAGGAAATGTATGTCTTCCAGCATTTTAAGCACAATGCTACATATCTTCTATAAACCTGTTGTAGAGAGTGTGATATCTTCTGCCATCCTCTGCTGGGGTAACAATTCAATTCATTTTATTTATATAGTGCCAATTCACAACACATATCATCTCAAGGCACTTTACAGTTCACCAGATCATACAGTCAAATTGATTCAAAGTTTTCTATCTAAGGAAAACCGATTCATTGCATTCACTCATTGACTCGAATGCAATCCCTCCCACTAAGCATGCTTGTAGAGATAGAGGAGAGGAAAAACTCTCTTTAACGGGAAGAAACAACCAGCAGAACCAGGCTCAGTGTGACGGCAATCTGTTGAGGCCGACTGGGGTTCAAGGAGACAAAAGTAGAGATAGAAAAAAACAACTCTAAAAGGCGGCCCTGTCCAGGAAACACAAAGCCAGGCAGACAAGCTCTGAGCCAACTCCCATGTCTGAGGATGAAGAGGATTAGCATCAGAGCAAACAACTTAAAGAAACTCAATAAGCGGATTTCTCAAATAAGAGTTCTTCACAAAATGAAGAAAATTATGAACCACAAAGAGCATCTTCCTACATCTACAACAACTGTTTTCAAAAATTTTCAAAAAGAAGGCACAAAAATATTTTGATTTCCATTTTCAATCAATTAAGGACTTTTCAATTGCTGTTAATTTATTTGAACCTCTGCTTCTACAAATGATCTCATGTACATGCAGTAACATCTTCATAAAAACATTTTTTTGCTTGGTGTGATATGCATGAGAAACTGTACTGCAACTGTTCAAAAAAACTTCTTTTTAAACCTTTTACAGACCGAAAACCTGACGACCGTTGACAGCACAGTGAATTCTTTTAAACTCCAGACAAAAACAGGTACCTGCTGAGTTTGTCATGTTTGTCACTTGAAATCAGACCGTGACTGAGTGGATGTGCTCTCTTCATCCTCTGGAATGGGAGCTGGCTCGGAGCTCGTCTGCCTGGCTGTGTGTTTCCTGGACGGGGCCGCCTTTTATAGCTGCTTTTTGTGTCTCTGCTTCCGTCTCCTTGAACCCCAGTCGGCCTCGGCAGATGGCCGCTCACACTGAGCCTGGTTCTGCTGGAGGTTTCTTCCTGTTAAAAGGGAGTTTTTCCTCTCCACTGTCGCTACAAGCATGCTTAGTGTGAGGGATTGTATTTGAGTCAATGAGTCAATGCAATCAACTGGTTTTCCTTAGACAGAAAACTTTGTATCAATTTGACTGTATGATCTGGTTGAACTGTAAAGTGCCTTGAGATGACATGTGTTGTGAATTTGGCGCTATATAAATAAACTGAATTTAATTGAATTGAATTGAAATAACATCTAATGCAAACAGATAGGGAATGAATAAATATTCAAGGCACTTTATAACAATACCATACAGTTAATTTAAAGTGGGGGTAGTAAAGGTCCTTTTACTAAGTGTGTGGTTATATAGTCTGACTTTTATGATTTTGGTATTTGATTAATGTAAGTGGCACAGTGCTGTGTGGCAGTTAGTACTGCTGGTTGAAACAGAAGATGAATCTGCCTAATTAAATATTTAAGGCCATGTTTATTACCCATTTCTTACAAATGAACATTTTTCCTTTGAGAAACCAAGAATTAGAGTGTTTTTATTTAAATTTGCTCAAAACATTTATTTTGCACATTTCCATGTTTTTCAGCGAGACATTGAATAGAGGTGTTCAGGAATACAAACGTTTTTGTTATTTGGTATGTTGGTATGGCCGAGGTATTCTAGTTAATGACAGCTATTAGGATGTCTAGCACACCCTTTTCAGTTCAGCCACGTTTGAGAGGAAATAGGAAGCAGAAATGAGCACATCGGGTAACTGGGGAAAAAAAATGAAATACTTGGTTGTTGTTTTTTTTTATCACACCATGATTTTGTAGTAAAATGTTAAAAAATAGTTTTATCAATTTTCTATATATATAGTGCTCAACAAGTTTTGAAAAACACAGTGCATTTTCAATACACTATATAAAACATTTTGAAAATGACTTTTTTTTTTCTCTTTATAGCAGCAGATAATATACAGCACATATGATGATTAAGTCTTATGGATGACAGTTTAAACCAGACACATTGATTTAAACCGACAGCCTTACCTGGACCAGGGGGGACTGCCCCCTCACCCATGGCATTCAGTAACTTGTAGGAAAATCATCCATATTTATTTTTCGAGAAAGTAATGATACTACACCCTATAACCAGATTGGTCATACTCAACCAATTTTTTGGTTTAATTTGTTGGTAGTTATGTGTCCAACCAACCTTTTGGTTAAAACCACCAATATCTGGTATTGCTTTTAACCTATCTAAATTGTGAAATCTTCAATACAATACAAATTTGTGACAAAAAAAATATTGGTTAATTAGTGCAACAACATTGGAAGCCCTGCTCTATTTACATTGCAGTGTCCATATAAACAGTAAAACTCCCTGCATAATTATAATAAAGCAATTTATATGCATGAAACAAGTGGAGCAATATGCCAATTGCCGTACTGCTCCATTTGTGAAAGTAAAATCTGTTGGGCTCTTTTTGGCATCAAGACAATTATTCTTATTGCCACATTGCCAGACAGGACACTGTGAAAAAAAAAAAACAAACAAACATTGGAAGCCCAGTCCAGTTCCCACTGATGCTTCTTTGAATGTACTAATACATAATCCTAGTGTTAGCATATAACCAAGGTTAAAACCAAGATTTGCATCAGAATCACAGAAATACTTTAATAAATTATTACTTTAATCTACTTTTATTTAATTACTTTTATTTAATTACTTTAAATAATTATACATATTAATTTCTAAGGGAAGGCAAACATAAAGACTGAGACTTACAGTTCATATGTGATAATAAATAACATACATATTGATTATATACTGTATACATACCATTTATGCCAGTAAATCCCAGCAGTTATTATACACTGTACAGTACCTTAGACAATTATTTAGCTGCAAATTAGGTAAATATAGAGGATTTAAATATAATGACTTGAATCAATCAGCAGGTTTTCCTTAGACATGAGAAATTAAACCAATCTGATTTCATTATTTGTTTAAATTGTTTCTGTGAAGTGCCTTGTGATAACATGGGTTGTGAATTGGTGCCACTGTATATGATAAAACTGAGCGGTCTAGTTGTTTTTGACCATCTTTTTCAGTAAAAAATTCAATTCTTCTCAACAATATAAAAAGTACATCTAAGAACATTCTAATGCTAGAATATAGGTGAAAATAGAATAAGGTGTTCCAAAGAACTTTATGTAAAGAAATCAATGTTCTCCATTTCCACAAGTTCATAAGAAGAAAAGCACCCCTTTGACCAGCAAATTCTGCTGCTACTAAAATCACTGAAGTTGAATGCTTTCATTTATAACTCAAATTTTATTCATTATTATAAGTATCTGTGGAGCAAAACTTCACTGTTTTTGTGTGTCTGCTCTATCCTTTCATCCCAAGGGCAGAGCAGACACTCATATGGCCCCATATAATATTTTGGTAAAGGTTTAATAAAGGTAAAAGGTGGAGGGTTCAGGTTTTGTTTCAACATAAATGTTTATTAAAATGATGATGCCAACTATTAACATATCAATAGGTACTTGATGTCATTGGCTGGGCGTTCTTACGTGTGATCAACTGGCAATATAAACAGAATTTAGTTGCATCATATTATGAGTGAGAATAACTGGAGACGCGAACAGCTGATAATCACAGTTAGTTTTAAGTTGGAATATATAAGAAGAAATAAGCTCCACTTTGTACTAAATAAAGACATTTTAGGTAGGATCTACAAAAAAATGAACATTCTTCTTATTGATACTGTGTGTACCATAGTAGCCGTTCAAAATTTCCCAACTTTCCTTGATGGTCCCTTGGCTGGTCCTCTACAATTCTTTCTTAAACATTAATCTCTGTTTTAAAATATTCCCTACTCCCACATGGTAAAGTTTTTAACTCAGAAAGGGGCAACCCACATTTCATTCATTCATTTCATTGCGTCAGGGAAGGCTTCCAGCGTAAAAGTCAAGTCTGTGAGCAAGTCACAATGCCCTGCTGTGGCAAACCCTGCATACAAGAAGAAGAGCTAAAAGGAAACAAATGTTAGCGTGATTAAAAGTCAGGTGGAAAGATGTCTGTGGTTCACCCGCAGCAAATCCACTAATTGGACAAACAATTTTCTGTTTGCACAAGCTGTTCGGTGCTGCTTGTTTGTGTAATACCTGAAAGAAATTTAAGATAAGATGATTTCCAGGTTTTAACCTTAGATGGTGAAGTTCATTCATTATTTCATTGATTATTACCTGGTGTTGATACTGTTAATCTTTTAGACTTATTTTCAATGCATTCAGACAACAAGTTCCAAAATAAAACATTTGGTAGTACAAATAGTTTATTCAAATTGACTTAGACTCTTATTTTATGAAATTGCTACCCCACATTCATTAATATTATAATATGACCTGGCGAAAAAAAGAATGGTATGTATTAGTTTATAAAGCCAGAATTACACAATGCCATTGAAAAATATCTTTGCACCATTTGATCAGACAAAAATGATTACATCTTTGACTTGTTGTGCAGTTGTTCTGTGTTTGTTGATCTGGGTTAAGAAGAGAGAAAGTAAATACACCAATGGTAAATGAGGTGTTAAAACTCAAGTGGACAAGAATACGTTGTGCTGGAATTATCTCGTTGTAAAAATGTACATGATGAGCCAATCAATATGAAGATATTTTGCTGCCAGCTGGTGGTAACATCTATTTACTGCAACCCTATTTGAGGTTATCATTTCTGTTTAGCAAACACAAATGCAGACATTCACTTAAGTTTATTTGTATAGGATATAAATGCATCATGCACAAACTAGCAAAGCAATATTTTTTGCATTCATGAAAACTGTGCAAGGAGTAAAATTATGTGATTTTACAAGTGTAATCTATTTAAGTCTTGATTTTGAACTAAAATAAGAATTTTAAACATTCACATGACAGATGTTTTGTCGTATCCACATCAGTTCAGGTTTAGACCATCACTGAACAAACTCTCCAGGTCCAGCCTCCAGTCCTGCAGGCTGTCACAGATGTGCTGTAGCTTAGTGGCTGAAGGCTAAAAAACAGTTAGCAGCTCAGCCATTCTGCCTCTTATTTAGCTGAGCAGGAGGCCCAAAGTGGGTCAGAAAGCATGGCAAACCTTAACACACACACACATTCTTACATATGTATGTACACATACACTGGAGCAGAGATGTTTTAATATTAATTGGGCACATTCTCATAATGTTGTCATGAAGCCACCCTGTCAAAAGATCACCATCAGTAGATCTCGTTGTCTTGAAAGGCTTCTAACACTAAATGTGATTTATGAATTTTGACAGCATGCCCAAGTCACGTCCTGTTCCAAAAAATGAGAGAGAAAATCTTTAGGCATTTTGTTGACTGACGCAAGCATAACTGCTACTTTACATAGATGTGTTTAAATAAGCATGAGTAAAATAAATGTTTCTTGGCCTGTGCATATCCATTAAGGGTCTCTGCATGGGGTGAGGGGGTTAAAATTAGCCCTTTGGAGTGGTGGAGTAAGATAAGAGCTTCAGGGCCCTTCAAGCCTTGGCAGCTTCTGCAGCTCCACTGTGGCCCCTGGGGTTTCTATAAGATGAATTAGCCATGTTATGAAAGCTGAGGAATTAGACTAGCATTTTGGATATATTAACACATTTCTAGTTACATAAGTAAAAAAAAAAATGTTTCAATATAAATCTGCTTTACTACAGGGCGATGCCCAGCTATTTATCCCTGTAATCATTACAACAGAAAGCATTGGTAATATTGAATAATAACAATACACTTTTTTAAAGTGCCTTTTAGGATTTCCAAGGATACTGTACAACAAAACATTTAAAAATACACAATATATAACAATATACTCAACCTTTAAAACAGTTGAGGCAGTCAGTAGAGGAATTCAGTGTTGTACAGATGAGGTTTTAGCCTTGATTTAAGGTACAGTGTCAATACTTCAAATATCTGATTGGAGTGAATTCTAGAGTTTCGGATCAAAGAGGGAGAAAATTCTGGCGACAAAGTTGATCAGAGGTGGATGCAAGCAGAAGTGTTATAGGGATGGAAAGTAGATGCAGAAAACTAGGGGCCCCAGAAGAGAGCCCTGATCTGAGTAGGACTTAATTTGGATGAACAGAGTATGGGAGATGGTTTGATGGTGCTTTCCATTTGTACTTGGAAGTCAGGATACCATGTAGAACAGTATTTTTCTCATTGTTATGGTTGTAACTACAGATATAATGGTGACTGTAGTGGCCATATACATAGGGAGAATATGAGCATTGAAAAGCAGAAAACTAGGAGATTACATCACTCTGACTTTCCTATTCCATATTCTGAGGTAGGCCTAAATCTAACACACTGGATCAACCAACAAGCATCCTGGGACACCCTCAATTCAAATTAATCAAATTATTCCTTCGAGCTCCTATCCCCTCAAGTTTTGTGGGTCCACTTTAAGGTATCAACTGTATGTAGGGTGCCTCCAGACTGCTGGGCCGAATCAAAATATTTTTCCACATGTCATTATGCAACCAAAAACGCACAACTAATCACATCTTCTAATTTGTTACAGTATTTAAAAATTATGTAATAAAGCAGACAAAAATAAAAGAAAAAACAATCGATGCAGAAGAAACAGTTTAGAACAGTTTAGATTATTTTTCAAAATAAACCAATAATTAAAATTGGTAATGTAGATTTTCTACTGTATATTCACATGATCTCAACAAAACATAACATTAAAGCAACAAAGCTTTTGTTCAAACAAGAAGCTTCACTTTACCCTACACGTACACACTTGACAAGAATGACGCAGATAACGCAACACTTTTGGTTTTACTCAAATTTTTTGTGAAATGAACTCAAAGATCTAGAACTTTTTCCACATACACAATATAAGAATTTCCCTCAAATATTGTTCACAAACCCGTCTAAATCTGTGATAGTAAGAACCTATCCAGATAATCCATCCCACCTCACAGGTGTGCCAAATCAAGATGCTGATTTATTGTGGTCAGTCAGGCACACCTGTGCACTAATCATGTCGTCTAATCAGCATCTTGATATGGCACACCTGTGAGGTGGGATGGATTATATGCATTATATGGCTCATTTAACTGCATCACTTAGAGGCTTTGAAGCATTTTTATTCTGTTAGCATCTTTGCACCCTGTTTCACTTTTGTCGTCTATCTGTTATCTACAGGTTGTAATGCAGTTGCCTCTTTAGCTCAAAAATAGCAAAAACAAAGCCACATTTCTTTCTTATATACCTATGTGGTCAATTCTATTTTTTTCAGTTTTTTGTTTATTCATGAGATCAATCTTAATTTGTAATAGTAGCCTTTGAGTCGGCCCAAAAATGTTTGTTAGCCCGCCGGGCATCGCCTGGTGCACCTGATGGCAAGTCCAGCCCTGCACCCAAAGGATTGTTGAAATACATTTAGATCCTAAGTTCAAGATACGCAGGTCAGGAGGTCCTTTTGAAAAATGATCGATTGATAGGAAACATTCAGCTTCAGCCATCTTTCCAGAATCTCACAGTGATGTAAAGTTATTCTTAAGGTCAAATTTATACCTTTCACAGCATCTGCCACCATAGTTACATAGGGATTTAGTTACTTTTTGAAGTCTTTTTTTATGCATACCAACTTAAGAATTGCCTTAAACCATTCATTCAGTTATTACTTGAATTCATCTAGATACTTTCATCTAATATACTCAGACCTGTACTCATAATTGTAATCATTATCTTCCTCTGTTCTTGGACTGGTTTTTGAGGGCAGTAGTCTCAGTAGATTATTCCAGACCTCCCTCTCCCTAGACAGTTCTTCAGTTCCCCTTGCAGAACTAGAGGTACAGCCAAAAGACATAGTCTTACCACTATGTCTCCTCTCATCGGAGGTGCATTAAAACATCTCCCAAGATAGAAATCCAAAGGGGGTCCAAAAAAGATTTTCCCCCTCCTTCTGGAGAAGTAGCTATATTCCAAGCCTCTCCTGGATGCCCTAGCTCCTCACCCTATCTTTAAATCTGCAATAACCTTTTTATATTTTATGGTATTGGCTCATATTGAATACTATACAACAAGCTGGTCAAACACTAGGGAATCCCTTTTTATAACTGTCATTTTAGATAAGAAGCCATTTTCTGTAGCCTAGCAAACTAGCCCCACCCACCAGCGGCCAAAATAATTTTTGTCTGCAAATTTGGTCTAGCCTCTATCAATGCCCAAGGCCCTAGAACTGGCGGGCCAAACACAAGGCAGAGCTGTTTTGAATTTTTGTAGGCAAAGCGGGCGGGGTTTTGAGGGCATGACGACAAAGCTGCACGACGCTGGAGAAAGCACAACAAGGAAGATGGCAACATCTATTGAACAGTAGCATGCACTGCGGCAGCAGCAGCTTTCAATGGAGCACTCCATTGAAAGTCAAAAGTTCTCTTTTCTGTTGTCGTTGTTCAATAAAAGTGGGTTTTAAGATCATTTGAGGCAAGACTAATATACTTTAAAGCGTCAATATATGGTCCATTTACCGATTTAATGCATAATTAAAAAAACAATTTCTGAAGTTTAGAGGACCGCGGCAACCAGTGGACCTCCGACGTTAACAGCAGCCAGGGCTAACGGCATCCCGTCTGCAGCTGCCCTCTCTTAGCATAATTGTGTGTAAAGGACCGCTGGCTGAGATGGCGCTTTTTGACTCAGCTTTAGAGTCAGTTTTGGAACGATTTGACTTGGGGTTTTTGTTGATAAGTGAGCAAGAAGAGGCTCTACTTTCATTCTTTTTTGAGAAGGACGAATTCGCCCGTTTTACCTCCAGGCTATTTGTTTACACTCCCCCACCAGCTTTCTGTCACGCTTACTACGTCACAATCAGTTGCGCTCATTGGTCAGAGCGTTGGCCAATAGGCACAGACATAGTTTGAAAAACAACGGGTTGTTTTCATCAACAATCTCCCGATGTGTCATTCATTGGGGCCAGACTAAATTACACACTTAATCTCACATTTAGTCTGGTTTATCATGCCTTTACCATTTTGGATAAATATAGGCTATTATCATTTGTAAATTTGAAAAAAAATCCATCTGCCACTCTTTGGTCTGGGCCCTCCAAAACTCAATGACTTTATTAAACAGAAATCCAACTGTGGGTCATCCTTATATGTATCTCAAGCCACTGTGAGAGGTGATCATGAACTCCAATTTAGACAAAGATCTTTTTCACAAAACTTCATGTCCACCTTGTGGAATACTATGCCTACTTCAGTGAGGGAATGCACAAGTTTTCAAAACTTAAAATAAATTTAAAAAGGTGATTGCTAAACTGTCAAACATGTAATTATCAATGATCAGGGTGCACTATAGTGAGAAAACGATAAATGTGCAATATTTATTATCATTGTCACTTTCAGTGCAATATATCAGTAAGTGCAATACTGATCAAATAAGTGCATCATCAGTGCAATTCAAGTAATTAACTTGTTTTTGTTCCTTTCTTATAGTAATTGACTTATTGTTTGTCTGTACTAACTATGATGTACTTACACTGCATGTTTCTGTGTGTGTTTAGTGTGTGTTTTAAATATGTAATATGTCCATAACATAAACCTTCCAGGAGGTTTGCAGATAGAGATTAGCCAAAGGCTATAATCTGGCATATTTACATCATATACTGTTCATGAATATGCATTGTCCTCTATTTTTTCTATAAGGAATAAGGAAGTGCCCAGCCATCCAGTGAAGAAAGCTAATTTCGGCCACCTATAATATCCAAAAGTACCAGGGATATTATATGCTAAAATCAATTACATTATATGCTCAAACTAATTGTTATTTTGAAATTGACAATAGCATTGGAAATGCGCCACCATTTGAATTCAGATGAATACTGGATTATATATATATATATATATATACACAACACTTAGATGCTTTTGTGATTTTTCTTTAATTTTTCTTTATTGTTCTTTACAAAGCCCAGGGATTTAATATGTAATCATAGCAACTAGTATCACCTGGAACCCTTTAAAGTTAGTCCTAAATCTAATAAACAAAATTTGGTCTTTTTTCCACCTTCATGGTAAAGTGTGGTAGCGTAAGCTAGCTTGGCCAGCTTAAATTCCCTGATCTCTAATAGACCGACCAATCAAGATTGTTGCTGCAATAGAGCATTGTTTTCATGATGCGCTTTAACATGTCCCAAATAAGCTGGGTATGTCATTAAAATTTTAACTACCTGCTGTTGCAAGACCTTTTTCTTTTTGAAAAAATAACAATTTTTCATAACATCTAGTTATCTTACAGGGTTCTAAACTGTTTCTGCTGACTCTGTTCTTTCCACCCTGATCCCACCTTTAAGACTGGGCGCTCCTTTCCAGACTGATAGGCTGTGTATATGTTGTGATTCAGTCTGGCTGGCCAGGTTGCGTGATAGCATCATGGTGTTTAGATGCTTTCCCAACTTTAACCAATGTTTCAGAAGGGTAATTAATCTGTTACCCAACTTTAAAACTGCTTTCACAAACTTTCTGGGCTCAAAATCACTAACCCTGATTTTTGTTGCAAATACAAAAGAACCCTTTTTTCTTTTTTACATCAGTTCATGTGCAAAGATGGCCAAAGACGGTGACTTACCACCAAGATCTGAAAGGTGGTAATCTTCAATTGTGGGTTTCAACATTATTTTGGAAGCCATGCATTGTCTTTTTTCCCTTTTCACACTTATGATATGAGCGACCTTTAAATTGACAGTTTCAGGTAAACAATATTTCTTTGTTGACATTGTGTCTATATCACATATAAAGAAATGTTTCACCACTCATAAGGTTTAAATGAGCACCATTAAACTGAGACTAATGAAATACACTTAAGGACAGGGCCAGTGTCACATCTTACATAACGAAAACCACGTCAGTTCACTTCAACTCAGCCTGTAGCTGTGATCACTGCCATATTTAACTTTAAGAGCTTGGGTGCACTTTGATGGAAGCATCCTCAGGCCAGGTGCTGCTGTCATCATTTTCATCAAATTAAAACATTCCTCAAAGTTCACTTCAGTTATCACATTGCATTGCTTTCACACTGCTATCTCCATTGTTGCTTGCCCATTTGTCCTTTTTAGAAGCCTTCCTCCTACTTAATTAAAATATCCTATGTTGTTAGTGCACTTCCAAGGTCCTGTGAGTTAGTTAATCAGGCACTATAGAAGGAATAAATTAAGAGTATTTTTACAGCAGTCTCCATTGCAAAACAGTACATGGAAGTTTGAAGGATGAAAATAAAACCCTTAGCTGAGGCATAATGTCTACACAGCACATATAATACTAAAGACTAATATCCATTTTAATTTAAAAACAACCTTCCACATTAAATCTCAGTTTCTATTAATCTGTCTCTTATTCTGCAGTGGCAATGTGTCTCTGCTATTCTATACCTCTAATTGTTGCTGCGAAACATTTGGATCTTAATGATAATTACCATCAGATCGGTTTAAAAGTTGCTGATAAAAAACTGCATAATGCAAACAGTGTTTTTATATAAAGTTTGATATGTTTTTAGGAATTTTCTGTATGCTATACAGCCTTAAGTTAACATTTGGGCTAAACTGCTGCCATAGAACAGAATAGAGTTTAATTTCAGTATTGTATGTAATAGAAACAGTTCTAAAATTTCAGGTGAAAAATTCTCTAAAATCTCTCTAAAAGAGAGAAGTTGTTTAGTTTTTATGAACATTCTCCAAAAAGTCCCGTACTTCTGTACAACAAATTATATGAACTTGATTTTTTCTTTTTTTCTTTTTAAATCAATTATGTAGTCAAATAAAATCCTTAATGGTTTTCTGTATCAAAAACATTTATCTTATATAATGTGTGAATATGTTTCCTATCAACCTTTATTAGGTGTTTTATTTATCATATTTGTTGCATGTATATGTACTTCCAATTTATACAGGCTTATATTATTAAATATCTTTTAAATGTGGTACAATGTCTGAACTGCAAAAGTGTTTTTGGTCAAGGTACAATTTTTAAGGGAACACTGCCTAAAAAAACTTGGATTTCATCAATTATTAAGGTATTTAAACAATAGACTGTAAAATCAGCAAGAACATCTATAATTCAATTTCCATCTGGGGTTTTTTGTGTGGATCTCCAGTTTCTCCCTTTAGGGTATAAGCATGCTTGCTAGTCTAAGACTGTACAAAGCTGTGGATTGATTCAGGTAACAAATTGAATGAATGTAGACTTGACTTAAAATCGCGTAAGGCTTGGAGCTCAGTTTGAATTTCAGTGGCTCGTGACACATGTTCTGGGTCTTTAACTTGGCAGAAATTGTGCTGGTCTGAAAATGGCTCTCCTCAAATAACCTAGAACGCTAGACTGATAATGTGTAGCACTCAGATTACAAATGCAAGAATTTAGTTTGCAGACAAGTAAAGACCCAATGTTTTTAAGCTGACATTTCTTTTTTGTTATTCTATAGTTTCTACAAAGAGTCTGTGATCTAACAGTAAATCAATGTGAACAAGTGAATAAATTGATTAGGACCAATATTTTTGCTTTAAAAACCATAGTTTTAGATAGTGTTTGTCAAATTACATTATATTACTTAGTTTTCGTTCTTTTAAAATTGTTATACAATTTCTTTTTTTTTTTTTTTGAAATAACAGATTCAGATTTGTACCTTGTCCTTCAAAACAATTACCTACAAACCTAGAAAAACATATAACTAGACATTAAATTGATGCTCTCCCCAAAATGGGGCTGCATGGTGGTGCTTTGTAGCTCTGTTGCCTTGCAGCAAGAAGGTTCCGGGTTTGATTCCTGGTCCAGGGTCTTTCTGTAAGGAGTTTGCATTTTCTCCCCATGCATGCATCGTTCTCTCCAGGTACTCCGGCTTCCTCCCATAGTCCAAAGTATGAGCGTTACAGCAGGTTAATTGGAATCTCTAAATTGCCTGTAGGTGTGTGTGTGTGTGTGTGTGTGTGTGTGTGTGTGTGTGTGTGTGTGTGTATGGTTGTTTGTCTCTGTATTGCCCTGTGACACACTAGCAACCTGTTCAGGTGTACCCTTGGGCAACAGTGGCATTGGATGAAGTAGTTCGCCCTGCAAATGGAGGGTTGTGGGTTAAAGCCCTGGCTCTGGCTTTCAGTGTTGTTGTGTCCTTGGACAAGACACTTCATCCGCATCGCTTACTGATGTTGGTCGGAGGGACTGGTGGTGCCAATATACAGCAGCTTTACTTCTGTCAGTAAGCCCCAGGCCAGCTGTGGCTACAATGTAGCTTGGCGACATCAGGGTGTGTTGTGTAAAGTACTCTGTTCAAGTCCTCTGACTTGAAAAGGCCATTTACTATTTACCCCAGCGCTTGACTGCCAAAAATAGGCACAGGCCCTACTACAACGTGATGGAATAAGCGGGAGGTAGTTGCTGGGTGTTTGTTAAACGATATGATATCAGGGCACTGGATCTCACAGAAGTGGCAAAATTTGAATGATGTACATACAGGTTGTTAGAGACTTCGTGCAGGATTTGATTGGTTCATCCAGAAAAAACTGAAAGACAATGTCTGCTGTTCTTTAATTCCATTTGGATTTAGAAGAAAAGGTGCTTAGATCTGCCAACTTAAGTGAAACTGTGAACAAAAGTCAATAGCTTTTTGAGAATAATTTAATAAGTGCATGTTTGGCTGGGTTTTAAACATAGAGTTAACCTCAATAAAACTATGCACTGATGTGTAATTTTCGTACGAAGGAGGGCTCCATTCCTGAGACGGAAGTGAATGTTGGGCTGCATTTGGTTCTGTCAACCTGTCTAATGGGAAACTATGTTGTTGTGTTGCTGCCATCAACGTCTTTGTTTGTTGATGTTCAAGCTTGGCCTTTTTTTCAGTGTAGTCCTGTTTCTCTGACTATGACTAGCTGGATGTGCTCTCTTCGTCCTCTGACTTGGGAGCTGGCTCAGAGCTCATCTGCCTGGCTGTGTGTTTCCTGGACGGGGCTGCCTGTGAAGCTTCTTGACAGTTGCCTTTTGTGTCTCTGCTTCTTTCTGTATGTCTGAACCCCAGTTGGCCTCGTAAAGTGGCAGCTCACACTGAGCCTGGTTCTGCTTGATGTTTCTTTCTGTTAATAGGGAGTTTTTTCCTCTCCACTGTCACTACAAGAATGCTTGCTGTGAGAGATTGCCTTCGAGTCAATGAGTCGATGAAATCAACTGGTTTTCCTTAGATAGAAAAATTTTAATCAATTTGACTGTTTGATCTGGTTGAATTGTAAAGTGCCTTGATTTTTGTTGTGAATTGGTGCTTTATAAATACACTAAATTGAATTGATTTACGATAAAAATGCAAATCATTGACCTTTTGACCCTATTGATGTGGGAACTGGTCTGAACCATTTCACCTGCGCCTGGAATCAAAGGAATGCAACCCCCCTTGGCTGATGAGTTGTCAGTTCCAGGAGGAGTGATATTTGGAGCTAACAGCAGGTTGAAAATAAACCTGTTAGCTGTCAGGAAAAGAATGTTTATACACCACCTTATGGAATATGTGTAGAGGAGCTTTGCAGCTTCTATGGTTCCCTACAGGCAGTTACAGGTACCATGTTCATGGGTCAGCCTAAGCTGATTCAAATGAGTCTCAGGTCCAGAAAAAGGACTTGCTGATGTAGCTTGGCTTTTGATGCTCTGTCCTGAGAAACAATGATAAAGTTTCAGATTTGCCTCACTTTCTCTCAAAAAGAGGGGCTGGGCAGCTTAAGTTGTAAGTTCTTGTTGTGACCATAAAGCTTTTATCCTAGTTTGAGTTTCTGTTTCCGCTCATGTCTTTTGAAGATGCTGACATTGCTGTTTTGTCCCCTTCAGTCAATGTGCCTCTGCTGCATTTCCTCTTTGATCCTTTCCCTCTATACTGTATCTTTTGCTCAGTTTGAAGTGCAGTAGTCATCATTTGCCTTTTAAATATCACAATAGGTAAAAAGCCTTTGTTTGTCTAATTAAGTGATAGATCTCCAAAAAGGAAAGATGAAAATATTACAAAGCTTTACTAAAAAGGGAAGGATGATGGACATGGAATGAAAATAATTGAATATGTAAGTAATTACTAGTGGTGGAATGCAATTACACATTTTAAAAGAGTTAATCACATAGTCTGTAGTTAATTAATTGAATACCACATGATTAACTAAATAAACCATCTTTCAATTCAAAACCCCTTTTCCTCTTCAGTGTCACGCTGTCATTGTGGGGACATTCCATTGACTTCCATTAATTTCCCACTAATTTATGTGGCCTAACCCTAACATTACCAACACATACGTACCTAAACCTAACATAAACTCAATTCACACCTTAGTTTTATACCTTGTCACTTAGACTTAGAAAGAATTTATTGTTATTTTGCATATACAAAATGTATACGAAACGAAATTTCGTTTTGTACAGAATTCAGAACATTTCCATTCCATAAACTGCAGCAGTGATCAAATGTAAACAGTATTGGAGAAAAAAAAAAAACGGTGCAAAAAATGCATTGATATAAAAGTTCAGAGCATAAACTATGTATGGTTCAAATATGCAGAATTTTGGTTTGGTGTGATTAACTGATCCTACAAGAAGCACTTTGTACCATCAGTTAATTTACGCATGTGCAAGCACATATTCATCCAGGTTGCCATAAATAATGTAAATATTGTATTAAAAGTACATATTTTTATCATTAATTCGCCATAGAATGCTAATACACATAAAAAATAAATAAATATATGACTTTTCTGAGACTATTTGATGCTTCTTACATTTTATGTGTTAAATAGTTTGTTTGTCATCATCATTGGAAATGCTCAGAGTAGTCCGTCAAAAGCACTGTATTAATCAGAGATGGCAAAAGTACTCACTTTCCGTACTTGAGTAAAAGTACAGATACTTGTGTTAAAAAATACTCTGGTAAAAGTGGAAGTATTGGTTAAACTTCTTTACTCAAGTAAAAGTAACAAAGTACAGGCTTGTAAATTTACTTAAAGTATAAAAGTAAAAGTAGAAACCACTTTTTTCATGCCGTTGCCTACATTTTAAATGGATGTCTGCCAATAGGACTAGATCTCCGTTGTGTTCATTTTCAATCATCTCGTCGTCCATACTACTATGCTAACGCCACCGCCACCAAGCTGCAATGATTTGCCGCGAATGAATACCGCCGAATCTGTCGATTCATCTTGTAGTGGTGCTTGAAATGCAACGTAGATTCCCATCCAATTAGATTGAATTTGGTATTGATGACGTGAAAAATAATAACGGTAACTCCATTGAAATGATTCAAAACGAGCCAAATTAGCCAATTTTTTAAAATGTAAGGAGTAGAAAGTACAGATATTTGTGTAAAAATGTGAGGAGTAGAAGTAAAAAGTCGCCATAAAAATAAGTAGTAAAGTAAAGTAACAATATCAGAAAAATCTACTTGAGTACAGTAACGAAGTATTTGTACTTCGTTACTTCCCATCTCTGGTATTAATGCACTTATTCTCTCAGGAAATACATAATTAACCTTAAAGACATTGTTTATAACACTATTTTTAGGGAGGAAAAAAACTTAATTTAGGTCTATTTAACAAAGTAAAATCAAGGGCAACCCGGATGTTTATCTGGTTGAGCATGCACAAATGAGCTGATGATACGGATCATGCTGCCGGTATGGACCAGTTAGTGAGAAGCAGCTAAGAGCCACCTAACATTAAGAAACGCTTTTTTTTTTCCCCCTCAGGAGTAATCACTTATCATTTCAATCCATTATGTAAATAGTAATGGAGTTCTGATTGGGCAAATCATTTAATAATATGCTATTTTAGCAAATAATGTTTTATTTACCTCTTGGTAATAACCTCTTTGCGCATCCGTTTTAACACTTTCCAATGGCTATAAATTAGTTTAAAATGTAATTTAACCGTATTCCAAATTCTTCATTGTAAAATTTGGTTATCAAACAAAATCCATGTTCAGGTATGACATCATTGTATCACTGATAACAGATTTCAACCATTTAGTTTCACTAGTTCAGTTAGGAGATTTTAACTGAAATGTGTTTGAATCGGAGTTGAAATTTTGGTTTATACATTTTTTACACTACTATGTTGAGGAAAGGAAAATAATAGAGCTTAGTGTCCATCTTTACTGCAGTTCAAGCATGCTGCAGTTCACTGATGCAGAAATCCTTCGTTTAAACACTATTGCTCACATGTGCAGATCAATGTACGCTGAGTTATATTTAGCTCTGCTCATGAATTGGATTTCCCTGACAGGAAGCTAAAAATAGAGTGTGGGGCAAGAAAGAGGGGGCGAGTGGGATCCCAGTGGGATAAGATAAACACACAAAGATGAAGGGAAGATGAGAAAGACGATCTTTAAGGACTCTGCATGCTGTGCAATGCAGTTTCTTTACATCCCCTTCTAAAATAGCTAGTTTTTTGTTACACTTCTGCTCATTAGAATAAGTTAGGTTTTAAATCTGTTTTTATGAGATATTATAAATACTAAGTTTTACTGGCATTGCACTGTTTGATGGAGAACTGGGCAGTGTTAAATGTTTGGATTTGTGCCAGGTTATCCCTTTAACATTTTGGTGCCAGGAGAGTTTTACTTCAATTACCCCACAGAGGAGCTCTTAAAGCATGCCTCTGGCAAAAGTAGTAGTTTTCCATGTCCACTGGGAGATTTCCATGTGCTGTGTTAAGCATACATTTGTGCTTAGTGCTGACGGGGCTACTGCTGCTACTGCTCCTCCTGTTAAGGCACCCTCTCTGCCTGCTGACAGCCTATGCATAACTAAAGATAAAAAAGAAGGGTTTTCTTTATGGCTGCCATGAAGATTGAAGTCATGTTACTATATTACAAACATATTATAATTTTATTATATTTAACAAATTACTTTACAAAAGATCTAATATTACTTAAGATTAGTATCTAGGAATTTATTTTTTAATAAATAGAGTGAACCAAATTGAAAACTAGAGCTAAAATCTTTCATGACACTATTTCATTTGATTTCTTTTTTCTGTTTTTAAAATTGAAATTCACATATGGGATTTATGTCACACCAAGTTTTATTTACACATTATCAAAAATATTTGTGACCAGCTCATTGTGACACACTGCTGTTGGAGTAAAACCAGCCCTTTACTCCTGTAGATTTAGAGAGAATGTTACAGGGGTCTATTTTTTTTGGGAAAATGGTTCTGGGATTAGTCAGCAAGCCCACCATTTGAGCAGTCTGAAAAATATAATTCCTCTGCTTGCATAGACATCCGTTAAGGAGATCCTCCCCAATGTGGCTGCCTTGGAGTTTCCACAGGCAAAAAGAATATGTGTGGGGGTAAACACAGGCTTCATACTAAGCACAGCAGAGGGACATCATATGTACCTTTGATGTGTCTCTGGGGGAGTTCTACAAAGGGGATAGTGCAGACAAGAGGTCTCCATAGCTGAGCAGACATGGCAAAACAGTCCTGTCATGGTATAAAACCCAGTATTCACCCATGAAGAGCGAATCCAAACTGACAGGTATACATGGGACAGCATAGATAGGAACTAATAAGATGAATTAGGTGAACTGAATAACATGATTAGGCATGCAGGCATGAACAGGTGGAGTATGACGCTGTCCCAGTACTATACCCCTCTATGAAGTGTGTAAGTGCACATAAGGGCTTGAGTGTGCAGGTTACCAATGTGTACATATTGGAGAATCAGGACTGTATAATTTTGTCAGTTCTTGTGCACGTGCATAGAAACAGAAACATTAAAAATAAGGGAACCAATCACCCACTCTTAAAAATTATCTTAAAACTGCAAAAAGAAATTGGTTTTCCACATGTATGATTTAAATTTAATGTAATGTCTAGATGCGGCAGAGGCAGTGAAGAAGTGGGGGCAAATTTGTGCAACAATGGAAGGACATGAGGGTGAAAAAGAGCGGGCATCCAGGTGGAAAAAGGGTCCCAACGTTCTAAGCCTCGGTCTTTTGGCTGGTCCAACTTCACGAGTCGTTTTCCACAATAGAGTTCATACAAATAAAACAAAGCCGGTAAGGTACCAAACAGGAAATACGCATAGTGTAGAGCGGATGTAGATTTGACCAATCAGAGGCCTCATGTCTGTGGCACTGTCTGTGGAGGGGGCAGGGGCATATTTTTCGTTCACTGCGACACACACGCAGATCACCTTGTTTCTGAGTATAAACCAGCCTTAAGTCAGAGATCCCAGATTTGCTGAGCCAGTCCAACAGAGATTACAGGTCAGGCAAAGTTAGGAAAAGGGTTTCCA
The DNA here is from genome assembly GCF_000732505.1 of Cyprinodon variegatus. Lineage (NCBI taxonomy): Eukaryota > Metazoa > Chordata > Actinopteri > Cyprinodontiformes > Cyprinodontidae > Cyprinodon > Cyprinodon variegatus. Next base: position 805,898 of record NW_015150688.1, read on the forward strand.
GCTAAACAATTTAGTTTTTTTTTTATGATTTCTGATAATTTCATGTGATCAGAAATTTACATTCATCAAAGAAAAAAAGTTTGTCTTTCACTGTGTTATTATGGGGTATGGTGTGCAGCATTTCAGAGAAAGAGAGTCAGCCAACAAGTGGAATAAGGCTGTAATATAACTAGATGTAAAAAATACCAAAAGCTGAGAATATTTTCCGGATGCTATGTATCTTATTATTCTCTATCCAAAAATAAAATTCTTTACTTGTTCACTATCCTCCCTACCAACAATAATGAGATAAAATGGGCAAAACATAGAGTAAGGCATCGAAAAGTGTTAGAATAGGATATCATCAACATACATTTTTAGAACGCAAAATTTTTTTTATCTATATTCTTTACATTTCATCCTACATTCAAAAACACTTCACTTATTGTTGTTGTAAAAAGAACAAACATTTTGTACAGTGATTCTTTATCTAAAATGGAAAGTAAAAATAATCAACTTCCTTAAATTTCATGATGGTAATTAAAAGATCACTGAAATAATTCAACATTTGTCATTTGCTCAAATCATATACTCATTGCCTTTCAGAATACACAATTTTAGGTTATTACTCAATACATAAACCCCTGCTTTGGATTTTAAGCAGGGTTCAAGAAACAACAGCAAATGAATACAGGATGGCTGCATTTTTTGATATGATTTTCTGATCTCTGCAGCAGAAGGTATTTTCACTCAAGCCCAGTTGGCCTGACTCGGGAATAACCCATCAACTAGGCCATCCGCTCCCTTGCTATTACTATGTTTGTGATTATGAGTCACACATTACACCATAAATGGCAAGAGGGTTCCTAATTCCTCACTTTAGGTCCTATATGCCATCCTGAAAGTTTTAGCCATATGTTTTACATTTTTTTACGGGGATCAACCAAGGATGAGTGACATAAAGATATAAATAAAACACCACTGAGGTGTTTTTCTTTATTTTATTGGAGATTCTGCTATTCATTTGAGTAGATCAATGAAATATTGCTGTAAAAATGAGAACAGCAGCATCCTGATATGCTGTTCAAACAAACACAAAGTTCCAATCCCAAGAAGAATTGACTTGGGAAGTTCCGTGACATCAATCAGTTCCTGTTCAGGGTTTTACTGATCTTCACTTGCAGCTATACTTATGGAGGCAGATTGCTTCCCTGAAGAGATGAGATAAGAGCCCACCTGAGGTGGTTGCGACCCATTTTAAAGCTGTACTTTTCATTACACTGATCATTTTGAAAGGATAAAGATGTAGGTCATGTTAAACTTGCACCTGTGTCGGATGGGATAACCAGCATGCTTGTATCTTATGTAGAACCAACAGCACTTGCCAGATTGCTGCTGGGCTGTTGCAGTTGAATGGTTGATGACAACAGATGCAAAAATGGAACATAGATTTTCTCTTTGGTTTTGTGTTCTACAAGACCGTGTCTTTTTTCTTTTTCTTTTCCAAATCTTCGATTTGCTGTTTGAAAAACTAATATACCAAATTACTCAACCAACTGGAGAATCTAACCTTTTAGATGAATTTACTTTGCAGCTTATGCTTGTTTTTAGGATTCACTGCTATTCTAGACTTTTTAAAGAGTTAAAGGTGTTTCAGTTGTAATTCTGTGTTAATTTAAAAAATGTTTCATCATTCTTTGTTCTGTCTCCCGATTATACACTTCCTATGCAGTTTCTGAGTGCTGGTTCCTCGTTTTTTTCTTTGCTCCTCTTGTGTGTTTTTCCCTCACATATCCTCTGTTTTGCTTTTATGTGTTTTGTTTTTGGATTTTTTACCTCTGTTGCCCTTTGGATCAACATTAAATCTGCAAGAAACCACTTCAGCTTCTGTCTCTGCATTTGGGTCCTCTAGAAACCTCCGCACAACCTGACACATAAACAAGTCTTTTATTTAGTTTGAAATCACACAATCTAGACATGCCTTGTACTGAATGTAAACAAGAATAAAAAGACAAACAAGATAAGCTAACTAAAAATATACTTTTTTTCTCATATAACTATTAATTTTTAAACAATAAACCATTGGTCAGATCTCTTTAGTAATCTTTCACTTTTGCTTCTCATAATAGTTTTTGGGATTTTCAACCATTACTTCTGATCTGAGTCGTGCTAGTAGACCTCTAGTCCGGCATCTTTTCTACAAATGCACGCTATTGGACTGAGCTTAGAGCTTTTTGATGCACGCTAAGTTTAAGATTTTTGTTTATTTGTAGCCTCCTGGCTTACTTTCCAGGCTGATGAGTTGGGATTTTGCATCAGTATTTCTACATAGTTTTCCTTCTCTCTGCCATCTACTTTATGTTTGCAGCAAAACACCCAGACCTCCCCTGTACTTCAAAGTGGTGGTGTTGTGGTATCGTCTGGACAGCAAGACCTCACCCCCTAACTAAAGCAATTTTTTATCCATACATTAGGATGAAAGTTGGAAAGTATTAGATTATTTATTGCATAGACCTAAGATCTTCAAAAATTAAGATCTCTGTGTGAGTGGATACAAAGGCCCCAATCTGGAAAGGAGATTAGGTGTAACAGCGAGGATATGTTTTTTTATGCAAGGTGTGCATCCAGATGGAGCCAGAGTCTTGTGAGAGCAGGAACAAAATATTTTTTTTAACCAGGCCCCAGACTAAAATAATAAAAAAAGAAATATTGGTTTAATGCTTCAGAGTGTACATGCAAGCCATGTATTTCTATTAATATTTATGTTGTAGCTCAACCTACCTCTATTATCCGCATGCACCACTTGACCTCCATGTTGCTGTGTACAGCAAAAGGACTAGGCATATCCCCACGAACACCAGACATCATTTAGGCGTGGAATATGTTTGGTCAGTCTGATTTTGTCCCACCTTACTCCAATAATAGAGGTGGGAAACTGAATTTTCGATCTGAAAATTGCACCCTTTAACCTTTCTTTAACCTTTCCCTTTTCAACCAAATATAGATGTTCTTTGGATGTAAATCATGTCATCTTTTTAACCAATTTTACTCGGTGGGATGTACTATAATGACTTCATTGGTGCTGTGTAGACTTGTGTGGGTGCAATTTTGTTCTTTATGAAATTGCGGGCAAGGCCTCAAAGTAATATTTATTTTGCTTCTGGGATAATACCTTTTTTTTTTTCTTATGGAATGGGCATTTACCATATATCAGCCCAAGACTTATTTTACTAATGATCTCTTTAAGCCCAGCACAGAAATAAACTGCTTTCCTAAGCAGTATAATGGTTGGATGTTTCCATGATGTTTTATTCTTATAAAAAAATCATCTGAAAAGATAAACATAAGACTTTCCCATATCAAGAAATTGCACCTAATGATGAACTGGTCGACAATTATTCTTGTGATGTCTTAAGGGATTTTCTTTCTTTTTTTTTTTTTTTTAGATTTTTGTCTTATGTCATACATGGAAGCAATGTATTCGAGGTGTTAGGACTAGGGCTGTGAGGGCTCTTTTTTTTAGTTAATATGCTATTTTAAATGTCCAGTTCATGATTTGTGGATCAGAACACTGATGTATTTGCAGCCTCAATGGAGAAGGCAAAGAAAAAGACCCTGATGTGTCATAATTCATAGCTCATCTCAACCAGCCAGACCTTTGTCAGCGCATCCTCTTAAACACTTTAGGTCCCTGTTACACAGAGAAGTCTTTATAGGGGTGAGCATCCTTTTAGTTCGGTCCCTGTTATCTTTTGTTTATTTTAGTTAGGGAGGGTTTCTGTTATTTTTCTAATTTGTCTTAAATATTTCAGATAGTTGCCTTTTGTTTTGATGGGAAGCTCACCCTGAAGTTGAACTAAAATCCTTTTACTTGATGTAACACAGTTTAAAATGCATCCAATGATCTGTCTAAACCAGGGGTGGGCAATTCCAGTTTCCAAGGGCCGGTATCCTGCAGCTTTAACATGCGTCTTTGGTCAAACACACCTGAATCAAATGGCTGAATTACCACCTCAGTATGTTGTCAGTTTCTTTAGTCCTCTTAATCATCTATTTACTTGGTTTGGGTGTTTTGGACCAAAGACAAATCTAAAAGTTGCAGGATAGTGGCCCCCAGGAGCTGGAATTGCCCAACCCTGGTCTAAACGGTACAAATTTGTGCTTGCTATCTGATGAGGATCAATCATCTTAATGCTGTTGTCCTGCTAATCCTAGAAAGGTCATAAAATTAACTTAAAAAAAAAATCTATTTTTTCACACAAAAAACAGCAGACTGTGTCAGTCTGTGGGTCAATGGGGTCACCGGCCAGGATGAAGTTTGGGAAAGCAGAGCAAATATACAGTGCATGTATATTGTTTTGGGGTTTATACTGGCGTTTTGGCCAGTGGGGAAGGGGTGTTTGATCTTTTTGTAATGCAGACTGGTTGAAAATATGTAAAACTTTTTAAAATAGCAAGGGTATCTACCTAGATGAAGCTACAGAACAACAAAGTATGTCATGATTAGGGCTGCTGTAAAAAAACAAATCCACTGAAAAACTTTAATGCAGATACGCACTGGAGCAACCAGCCTCAATAACAGAGATCCAATTGTGCGGAGAACAACTGTCTTTCAGAAAGAAAATACTGGTTTTTAATTACTTTTTATGACTAGTCCCTGAAGACGTTACTCCATTCAAGGGAAGAGCAGAAGGTCAGTAAAGTGAGAGGAACCATCATGTAAGGAATCTGTCTGAGTTATTTCTATTCAATCCACTTTATTTATATAGCACATTTAACAACAGAAAAAGTTTCCAATGTGCTGTACATAACGAATAATAAACAACAACACAACAATCCATAAACACAATACAACAATACATAAACTAAAAAGGACACAGAGGCCCACACAAACTACATGCTGTTAAAAGCCAAAGAGTGAAAGTGGGTCTTAAGACGAGACTTAAAACACTCCACTTTAGAGGCAGTCCATATAGGGAGGGGCAAAGTATTCCAAAGTCTGGGGCCAACTTCAGAAAAGGCTCTGTCCCCTCTGGTTTTAAGCCTCGTCTTAGGCACTATTAACTGAAGATGGCCCTCAGACCTCAGGGCACGTGCCAGAGAATAAATCCTGAGGAGGTCAGTAATGTATTGAGGAGCCATCCCATTCAGGGCTCTAAACACAAACAATGAAATCTTTAAATCAATTCTAAAATGAACAGGGAGCCAGTGCAAAGACACAAGAACTGGTGTAATGTGTTGATGTTTTCTGGTCCCTGTTAAAAGATGACCCGCAGCATTTTGAACCAACTGCAGATGGGAGAGAGCTTGGTGGCTAATGCCTGAATAAAGTGCATTGCAGTAGTCCAGACGGCTAGAAATAAAAGAGTGTAAAACCTGCTCAAAAAGGTTAAAAGATAAAAATGGTTTTACCTCAGATAAAAGACGGAGATGATAAAAACATGATTTTAAAACGCTATTTATTTGATTGTTCGGTTTAAAAAATCGCTGTCTATGGTGACACCAAGGCTGGTTACTTTGGAACGCACAAAATGCTTGAAAGGTCCCAAGTCAGAGATGGCACTTCCAAACACCATCACCTCTGTCTTGCTCTCATTAAGCTTCAGAAATTTTTTTTGACAGCCAAGCCTCGACATCACCCAGACAGTCAAGAAGGGGTGTCAGGGGCAGTGGCTGTTTTTAGCAATTGGCAAGTAAAGTTGACAGTCATCGGCATAGAAATGGTACACTATACCATGTATGATTAAAAATCTCTTTGAGAGGAAGGAGATGAAGTGCAAACAATAAAGGTCCCTATCCCTAACCACTTTGATCATTACCTCTGGCTATATGTGTAGGCGTATTGTCCTGTTGTTGTCATGATAAAATTAAAGGTCTGACCCCAAGATGCAGAAGACCAAACAGAGAGACCAGGGAAAAGTTTAAACAGGTTTATTTAGGAAAAATGTGATGAAACCAGTGCTGCTCGGAGTAGAAGGGAATGAGTCCAGTATTGCAAAGGGAACTGGAAGGTGAGGGGGAAGACACTGCGGTTAGTTCAGGCGCAATGGGAAAATTGAATCTTAGGTTTAGAATTGGAGGAAAAGGTTGCAGACTCACTTCTCCACGGAAAGGTGTCCTTTATGGAATCCAGACTGTGAGGATTGTACCAGAGATTGTCTTGTTTGGTGATGGGTGGACTGGGTTACTCAGACTGCGGTTGTTCCCGGGTGAATGGAGAAGCTGACTGCCACTCAGATTTCCTGCAGTACTTGAACGGGCTGTAGTGCTGAAGAACTCTTTGCTTGGTGTGAAGCTCAAACGACCTCTTGGGGAAAGTTGATCCAAACTTCCTGTTTGGAGTGAACGGAGAAGCTGACTGCCACTCTGATTTCCTGCGATACTTGAACTGGCTGCGGTGCTGATGAAACCTTTGCTTGGTGTTAAGCTCAAACGACCTCTTGGGGAAAGTGGGTCCAACTTCCTGTTTGGGACCCCAGCTCAGTTAGAAGCTCAGTACCTCTTAGGGAAGGTGGGTCCAAACTTCCTGTTTGGAACCCCAACTCAGTTAGAAGCTCAGTTGAACCT
>NW_015150688.1:812622-834121 GCF_000732505.1 Cyprinodon variegatus
CTAACCATGGTTAGAGTACCCTTTATTGGCAAACACTCTGGCGTTGAGGTAGTGGCAGTCAGCAGCTTAAGAACACTCCACAGGTAATGAGGCAATGAGCTGCAGGTGTGCAGGGAGAACCAATGAGGACGGGGCACCACCTGGTGGAGGGGGGAAGGAAACACAAAAACAGACCACACAAACTGGATTCCTGACAGGTGTAACACTCTGAAATTTTGCAAACTAGTCCACGTTTCTTCCTGCAATCTTCCAACCAACTTTGACCAGCTTTTTCCTACAGATCAAAAGTGGCCCCACAGCATAATATTGCCATTGCCATGTTCTATGGCAGGAAAAGTGGATGAAAAGTGTTTGGGAAATGATGAGACCTTACCCCGCTGATATTATAATTTGAGCTTAATTAACTCTTTCCAAACATTTTCCCTTTTTTTGTTCCCATTCACATTAGAGAGATGTTAGTGTGTTCATTATTGAGTTAACCTTAATAGCTGCCACGCGTCTGAATCCGTCACGCTGTCAGAGTGCATGATGTGTCCTCATTTCCAGCAGGCACCGCGCTCTTGTGCACGCAGCTTTTTTTCGTGCGCGTGTGCCTCCTTCTCCATCTAGCCTACATCACTGCAACCCCACCGCCACCACCCCACCCCGTTACTTCACACATACACACGCAGGGGAGACACACTAGTCCCACCTCCCTGTACCCAAACTAGTGAAGCCAATCCAAGCAATTCTCCGCAGTGCTGAAAGAGCATCGAAGTAAAGGAGAAGGCAGAGGAGTGAGAGAGGAGGAGCAAAAGAGAGGAGGGGAGATTTGGGGAAACACGAGTCAGAAGCAGAGTGGGTGTGAGAGCAGCAATACTGTAGGGCAAGGGAGAGATAAGAGGGTGGGGGGCGCAAATTTGGTTTGGCTTCTCAGTTCGCACATCACACTGCCTGCACCTCCAGCTCCTTATCTGCAGGGTGAGTATATTCATTATCTTCTTATTCTTTTCTGACACTGCCCTAATTGCACAAATGTATTTTTAATTTTCTCCACCCTACTCCAGCAGCATCCTCTCTCATCTGTTTGAAAATGACTCTCACTTACAGGTTCTTATTTGAGCTCTTATTGTCAGGACTTCCTCCACTGTAGGTAGAAATTATGCTCATTCATGTTTGTGTTTGCATATATGCTGTGGAAGCCTTCTTTGGTAGAAGTGTGGTCCTGCTGGGTTGGGGACAGATGCGCGCTGCCCTGCGGACGGCCGCCGGTCCCTCAGCGTTAGTAGAAGAATGCGCTGCGCGGTGATTAGTGCAGCGCATCTGGAGGCAGCTCGCCTAAGCGATGTTGTACAGTCTCATCAGAGTCTGGAGAACAGCAGCGCAAAGCTGCTTCACTCCCAGTGGTGCGTGGAAAAGAGAAAACAGAGTGAGGTGAGGTGGAGAAGGAGGGATGAGGCAGGGTGATGTGATTGTGCTACAACGTGTGCATCAGAGAGGAAAAAATGGATTTAAGGAGAGACCAGATCATTTAGAAACACTCTTTGGTTGTCCTCGGTTTACTGTTGTTATATCTGCAAATATCATATTTTTGTTTGTTTGTTTTTGTTTACTAAATGTACCATACAATGACCTACCAGACCTGCACAAAAAAGAAAATAAAAATGCATCCTTTTGGTCAGAGATTTGAAACTGATATGATTTAAACATAGAAGTATTTTCCAATATTGCAACAAGATTTCTATCACAACATTTTTTGTTACAGGCTATCCCACTGAGCTTATGGAAAATTTTCTAAATACTTTGGATACAATCTGAAGGCCGATGTTTAGAGCTGAAAGCAATGTTTCATAACTCAGCTGTTGGAGGATGCTTCATTGTGTGTGTGTGTCCACACTGCAGGAGTTCAGTCATAGGTCAAATGGCTGGAGAACAGATCTTTTTTCGGAGTCTTATTGAAGAAAATAACTTTTCATTGAAGGAAATAATGTGCAAACTAAAAAAAAAAAAAAAAAAAACGTTTAATGAGATATTTAACTTAAATCCCAAATATCATAACTGAGATCAACGATGTTACATTTTCTGTTTGAAGATATTCCCCCCTCTTGGTACCATGAGGTCGTTCATAGTTGAACATTTTACAAAAATGACTTAAAGTTATTGTAATACTAGGCACCAAATTACTGCAAGGAAAGCAGATTTTTTGATGTTAGACAAGTCGTATTGTGACTTAACGTTTTGAAAAACATTTGCGTAAAAAAGTTAAACATCAAATTTGCTTTTGGGTAGTTAATTAATTTTGGAAGTAAGCTCAAGCAGAACATACACTGCTCAAAAACATTAAAGGAACATTTTGAAAACACGTCAGGTCTCAATGTGGAAAAAAAATCATGCTCTTTATTTATACTGATATGGACTGGGTAATGTGTTAGGAACAAAAGGACGCCACATCATTTGATGGAAATGAAAATTATGAGCCTACAGAGGGCTGAATTCAAAGACACCCCAAAAACAAAAGTGGAAAAAATGATGCCACATGGCTAGTCCATTTTGCTGAAATTTCATTGCTGCAACTCAAAATGGTATGCAGTAATTTGTATGGCCCCCACGTGCGTGTATGCATGCCTGACAACGTCGGGGCATGCTCCTAATGAGACGACGGATGGCGTTGTGGGATATCTACTCCCAGATCTGGACCAGGGCATCACTGAGCTCCTGGACAGTCTGAGGTGCAACCTGGCGGCATCGGATATCGAAACATAATGTCCCAGAGGTGTTCTATTGGATTTAGATCAGGCAAGCGTGGGGGCCAATCAATGTTATCAATTCCTTCATCCTCCAGGAACTGCCTGCATACTCTCTCCACAATGAGGCCGGGCATTGTCGTGCACTAGGAGGAACCCAGGACCCACTGCACCAGCATAGGGTCTGACAATGGGTGCAAGGATTTCATCCCGATACCTAATGGCAGTCAGGGTGCCGTTGTCTAGCCTGTATAGGTCTGTGCGTCCCTCCATGGATATGCCTCCCCAGACCATCACTGACCCACCACCAAACCGGTCATGTTGAAACGATGTTACAGGCGGCATAAGGTTCTCCATGGCTTCTCCAGGCCCTTTCACGTCTGTCACATATGCTCAGAGTGAACCTACGCTCATCTGTGAAAAGCACAGGGCGCCAGTGGTGGACTTGCCAATTCTTGTTCTGTGGCACATGCCAGTCGAGCTCCACGATCGGGGGCAATGAGCTCAGGGTTCACTAGAGGACGTTAGGCCCGTAGGCCACACACGTGAAGTCTTTTTATGATTGTTTGGTCAGAGACATTCACACCAGTGGCCTGCTGGAGGTCATTTTGTAGGGGTCTGGCAGTGCTCCTCCTGCTCCTCCTTGCACAAAGGAGCAGATAACGGGCCTGCTGATGGGTTGTAGACCTTCTATGGCCCTGCCCAGCTCTCCTGGGTAACTGCCTGGAATCTCCTCCATGCTCTTGAGATTGTGCTGGGAGACACAGCAAACCTTCTGGCAATGGCACGTATTGATGTTCCATCCTGAGTAGTTGGACTGCCTGTGCAACCTCTGTAGGGTCCAGGTAGCACCTCATGCTAACAGTAGTGACAGTGACCCTAGCCAAATGCAAAACTGGTGAAAAAGAGTCAGAAAAAATGTCAGTGGCCTCCACCTGTCAGTGGCCTCCACCTGTAAAACCATTCCTGTTTTGATGGTCGTTTCATTGTTGCCCCTCTAGTGCACCTGCTGGTAATGTAATTTACACCAAAGCAGCTGAAACTGATTAACAACCCCCTCTGCTACTTACCTGACCAAATCAATATCCCAGATGTTTAATTAACTTGATGCTATACTCTGATTACAAAGTGTTCCTTTAATTTTTTTGAGTAGTGTATTTAGTGGACCTGCCTCGAACTAAGACAATCACACAGCCTGACCCACTCCCTTACCTCCATCTGTGTGTGATTTTCTTTGCCATCTACATGTAACACATCTGGTTTGAAAAGAAAATTGAAATAGAAAATACTAGCATGTAGATCAAATATTCCTTTATTAAAATAATACAAATTTGTATTGCTTGATAATTAAATCTTTTCGTTCAATCTTTCTATTATTTACTATTGACCTGCATAAACTAATAGTTTTCTTTTAGTTTTTCAAATCTACTGTATTTCACAATGTTTAAAAACGATGAATGGTAAACGGCTTGTACTTACACATAAAGCACCTTATTTAGCTTCCAGATGACATTTTTTTCCCGTGCTTTGCGTATAGTATTTATAGTAAATAAACGTTTATTTTATATTCATAGGTTTTTAGATTTCTGCATCGTTTCAAATGCTCTTTGCCATCCAGGTCAAAAAAGGCCAAAGTAGCTGTATTTCCTGCATGATAACAGATCTTCTAAATAGACAGCAAATTCTTTTTGACCAGCACAAAATTATTGCTTTATATAAAACAACCTTTAATTGCTGTTACATAAAAAAATAAAAAAAACTGTTTGTGCCGAAGCCATCTCAGTACAGGTTCTCCTGGTCTCCCAGCTTTGAGAAATATGCACAAAAAAAAGGTCTGACTTTATTTTTTCCTAGTTGGCCTCTGTGTTAAAGCCAGAGGTTTGAGATGTCCCTAAAAAACTTAGGTTTAGGACATAACAACAATACTGGGGAGGTAATAGAAGGGGTAATAGTGCCCCTTTCTATATCTTAATAAACTAATCTTTTCTTAATATGCAATATATACAATTGTCTGCCCCTCTGCTAAGGAAACTATTTGGTCTAAGTTTTTGAGTAGATCACAAAAAGTGAAGATATTAAAGGACAGAAACATTAACGTAGAAACCTTTTCAAAACGTATCTTTTTTACAGGTTTGAAATATCCAGGAATCATTAAGTATTTCAGAACAGGAAAATTCAGAAAATCCGGTTTTAACTTGATTCTTGCTCTCTCCATCCATCTGTTTTTTTTCACTGCATTTATATCGTTCTTGCATAAAATCTTAATAAAGAGCTCCATTCTTGCATTTATGTCACAGTCAACCAGAACTCTTTCTGACACAAAATAATATAGCAAAAACACACCTTCAATTAAAATTTTACTCAAAATAACTAAAATAAGTATTTGTTTTATTTCTTAAGAAATAGAAATGCATTCTTATATCATAAGGACATATGAACAAGGAGATACACTGAGACACAATATTTTGTTTACCCGAAGTAGAAATGATAAGCTCCAGTGATCAGATACTAGCAGATGCCCTGGACACCAAAGGGCAGACTTAATAAACATCTGTCTGCTTCATTAAAAAGATGTTTTCAGGTCTGTTGAGTGCTTGTATGAGGCATCAGGTAACATCCCCATCAACTGCTCTGTGAGGTGAGGGAAAATGAATCAGTCACTAACTGGAGTTTTTGAAACAGCTGACTGATGATTTGAGTCATTCCCAGTGGCAGGGTCAGTTTCACTACCGGAGCTCAATGAGCCATGAAGCTTTTCAGATCTTACACAGAGAGACCAAAACATATCACCTCTGTCTGACAGGCTACTTTATCCTAACTTCAGAAAAATGAAGATTAAACGGTGTTTTGTTTTTTATTTTTATAATTTTTAGCCAGTTATGTAAAACATGAAACTTTTGTGAAGAAATTTATCCAAACTTACAAATTTGAACTTTGAAATATAATTATTATATTATTATATAATTGTTAAGAAATGAGCAAGATTCCATTAAAATCAGTTTTTTTATTTCATTTTCACCTCTAAGGTTAATAATCTCCATAATTCCTGCTCCAGTTTCCAGATGTTATTTCTTCTTTTATTTCAGCCTCCACATTCTACCTCCGGCTCTATATTCTTAGATAGCTCCCCTGTTCCCAATCACCAACCATCACTCCCATTATTTAGATTATCCGTCTGTTTTCTGCTAATTTTTTGGCAAAAATCCTTTCCCTGGATGTCCAGGATTTTTGTGTCTTTTGTTGTTTCTTCGTACTTGCCTTTATTGGGTCTCTCAAGTTTTGTATCATATCAATAAAAATTTATATTTAGAATCAAGTTAAATTATAAATGTAAAACATTGAACTCGACTTTCATGCATATTATTTGGTACAAATACATTATATTGACACCTTTTTTCATAAGAGAAGCCAACAGATGCTGATGCTGGCTCAGTTGTTTCTTACCGATTGGGTCAGAGCAAATGAAACTAAATAATTTCAAGTACTCTTTAGAAGGATTTTTTGTATAACATTTGAACTTTATTGATCATATTGGAAAAATTTATCTCTGCATTTAACCCATCCCCTTGGGGAGCTCAAAGACTCAGGTTTGTAGTCTGTGGGAGTGGGAATATAACTCAGAACCTCAGGATTGCTTAACGCCCTAACCAATAGGCGGCCACTGCCCAAACAAAATCTAATATGGACTTATTAGCAAAGTGTGATTGCTGCCAGCAATATGTGTTTGGGTGTGCAGTTGCCAAGTACTGGGCTCCAAACAAGAGGTTACCAGGAGTGGGGTTTGAACCCACGTGAGCATTTGCTCATTGGATCTTAAGTCCAACGCCTTAACCACTCGGCCATCCTGGTCTGTGTAAGCCTAGGCAGGCTTAAATCAGGAGAGCCTCTTGATGCTTATCCAGAGGTCTTTGTCAGTTGTGTTGGTTCGCACCAGAGCAGTTGGAGCTCGGATGTGATTAAAGGGTTGGTTATACTCCCCGCAGCAGTGTGTCGCAGTGAGCTTGACGCAGAAATTTTTGATTTATACTCAATATTGAAGCGTGGTCTGCGCTACGTTATATTCCACACCACAATGCAAGAGGGACAATCATGAACTAGCTGTGGGTCTAGATACGGCAAAGGCGGTGAGGAAGTGGAGGCAAGTTTGTGCGAAAATGAAGGGACATGAGGGCAAAAAAGAGCGGGGATCCAGGTGGAAAAAGGGTCCCAGCATTCTCGTGCACCTCACTCTTCTACAGTAGGTGGTCCAACTTCACAAGTTTTTTCCCACAATTGCATCATACAAACAAAACAAGCCAGTAAGCGGATGTAGATTCGAGAAAAAAAAACTAAGTAGTTCAAGATCCCTCTGTTAGAGTCTGTTAAACCTGACTATCCCAACAGTTTAAAATCATCCATTGGAATAAAATTATGATTATAGGAATAACACAACACAAAATCTGTATTAAAAAAATGAAATGAAAAAAAAGAGAAACTTTAGCATTGATTAACGTTTTAATTAGTTTTTTTTACGTTGGTTCTCTTTAAGCTGAGTTTCATTGGTTTTATTGGTTTCATTGGTTTTATTTCTATCTTGAGTTATTCTAGTTGTATGGGACTTCTTATGTATTTCTTGTTTACCCTCTGTTCCCCTCTTGTGTCAGTCTCCTTTTGCTTGCTCCCTTCTAGATTCTTCTGTCCAAACCTGCTCCCAATCGGCTGATTAGCCTGGTCTTTGTTCAGCCTGCCATTTATAGCCCCCCTAGTCAGTTACAGTTGACTGGTTCCTCGTCATTTCTTTGACCCTCGTGTGTTTCTTTTGACATCTCCTGGATTTTGGCTCTCTGTATTTTGTTTTTGGACTTTTGCTTCTCTTGACCTTTGGAACATCATTAAATTGGCGAAACACATCTCTGCCTTCCCCCAATCTGACAATTTGTATTCATATGTACAGGCCAGTCAGAGCCAAATGTCCTTATGAACATCATTCACACTTCCTTAAAAAGCATGGACAGTAACAGGAGATTGTTTTTCTTTTAGTTGAGATGGCAGCTCTAAAACATTGCATTTGCAAATGTGGTTCATGTACTGTAGAATACATGAATGAGTGTGATATACTGCATGTGTGTAACAAGGGCTTTCCTTAATCTTTGGGTGAAGGAGTGTCCTTTAAATCTTTCTCCTCTGTCAACACCTTTCCACATCACATTATCCTGTCTTTCACATACCCAGCCTCCTCAGTGTTTATGGGTGCCTTTCCTTTATTCAGCTGCATAAGCTCATTATCGTTATCAGCCCAGCTGTCATTCTATAGGATGAGTGTTTGTTTCTCAAAGCTTTCATGGCTCTAAATACTGTTTTGAGAATGAAGCAGCTTCTCTGTTTCTGAAAGTTAACAAAATGCTGAGGCTAACCAGATGTATCGGAGCAGGTATGGGATATTTATAAAAGATATGTTCTTTCTAGTGCGATTAGGGTAAATATCCTTTTCATATTTATATGTTATCTATCAGTCTCTCTTTGTGATACTTTTATCCTCTGTTTTCAGCCTCTCTCTGAATTTATCAAGAGACTTATTCTATCGCAATTTTATTTATTTAATCTTCTATCCATTGTTATATGGACATTTTTTTATTCTTCTTTTTTGTACAGATTATTTTTTTACATTAACATGCGCCTCTCCGTTCTTCTCATTTTTTCCATCTCTGATCATCATCCTGTCCTCCATGACTCCTTTTGCCCTCTTTTCTTGTTACCATTTCATGTCATCTTTAAATATCACCTAGCTTCCTGCCAACTGGCACAACCTTCTCTCTGCTGACAGAGGGACATATTGCCTCCTCCACAGAAAAACAACTCCCACCCACCTCACCCCCAATGCTAGCAAAACAAACCTGGGAACGCCATCTGTGGATCCCCCAATGGGAACCATGGGATGTGTAGTTGCGTGATTCTCAGTAGTAGTTTTGCCCTGTATATAGTTCACACATAGCTGATGTCAGATCTTTTATCTCTTGTATGTTTTGTTATTATGCCTTTCTCCTTTTCTTTTTTGTTTGTGGATTCCTAGAATCTCTTTGTTTTGATGGAGTTTTTCTCTCAGAAAGAATTTTTCCTATTATATCAAATTTTAATTTTTTTTTTTATGTGAATATAATCTTGACTTTCATAAAAGAAAATGTCAACGATAATAAAAACAATCTTGTAGCTATCTGTATATTCATGTCTTGCAAGAAGGTGTGACTTCACCCTACTCATAGTTTTTCTGCCTTAAACAGGATTCCTTACAGCACTTCCCTATATTTATATTCAACCAATTTACACTCAAGCCTACAAAAGACAGGACCCTACAGCATCAAGCTACCACCATCACTGTTTAGCTTGTGAATTCCATCTCTAGGCCTATACACTTTGTCATTTCCTCTCAGATGTTACGATTCTGGTTGGTGTCAAATTATTAATTTTTTTTTCCTGGTGAGTTTGGTCTTCTGGGCAACAGTGGTGTTGGATGCAGGAGTTTGCCTTGCAACCAGAGGGTTGTCTGTTCAAGCCCTGGCTTCAGCCTTCAGTGTCGTTGTGTCCTTGGGCAAGACACTTCACCTGCCTTCCCTAGCGATGGTTGTCTCCTGGTGGCGCCAGTGTATGGCAACCTCACTTCTGTCAGTGAGCCCCAGGGCAGCTGTGGCTATAATGTAGCTTACCACCATCAGTGTTGGTTGGTGAATGGTTGAATAGCTTAATGTAGTGTAAAGCGCTTTGGACAAGTGTTCTGACTTGTAAAAGCGCTATAAGTGCAGGCAATTTACCATTTATTTTTTGTTTCTAACTAATATGTCAGGCATGCTATATAGATAAGTTGGTATGCTACATGTGAAAAGACAGTTTTCCTCTTCAAAGAATGAAGATGAAGTGTATGTGTTTTGTTGAGAGGTTTTATGTGAGCTAGTTTGTCATTTGGAGGTACATAGCTGTTACTACTACTGAAAACAATAGACAGCCCATAATGCTCTGCACAAAAGAGCAGTGAAGGACTGGGTGACACTGCTCCAAATGGTCACAGGCGACTCAGGCAGACAGACACAAGGCACCACCTTAGAGCAACCGGACACCCATATGAATGAAAGTACGAATGAAAATGTGAATTTTTAAATGCATTCACATCGGGGAGATGTCTGAGAGGCTGCTGTGCTTGCTGACAGCAAAGTCGCCCGTATCGCCAAAGCTCAAGTGTCTCTAGTGTATATGCATTGAAGCACAGGTAGGGGCCAAACAGTCTGTAGGCCTTTGTCTGCTTCTATTTTAGGTGATAATAAAAAAATATTTGCCTGAAGTTTCAGACTCATAATGCAGATTTAAACTAAACCTTTATTTAAACCTGACCTGACTTGAGTATGTTCACTCCCTGTAATGATGTGTGTTAATTTGTGCTCTCAATAAATTGCAGTTACTATCTGGAAAAGGTCTGAAGACACCAGGTTGGAGTAGAAAATAAGAACGTGATTTAAAATGCAAATAATGTGTTCATTTTAAATACTATTAAATCCTATAATATTCTCACACTTTACAAATATAGATACAGGAAGACTTTGGAGGTTGTTAAAGCTCTACACAAAAGATGTGCTTAAAGGTATAGAGGACAATCTTTTATTTCTGGGTGGGTTATTTTAATAAGTGGTCCTCCTAATTGTCAATCATTCTGGTGATATGGTTATGTAAGGCCGTCCTGCGTGCCTGCCCATTAGCTAACTTTTTCTGCACAAGTGCACATCCAGCCGCATATATGTGGTGAGCTACGGTTTCAGATAGTCACTGAAGCTCACCTTTCTCACCATGGTTCTTTGAAAATAGCCGGGGGTCATAAGAGAAAAAGTGTCCACGAAGTGTATGAGAAGAAAAGAAAGTCCTCAGACGATGCAAATATATCCCAGAATCCCAGTACTATGGGATTTGCTGTCACAGCGGCCCACTGTCACCATAGACTGTCGCTTCCTAGACTTCCTAGTCTTAGTCTAAATGAGGAAAATATTTTTTTGTCTTAGTCAAATTTTAGTTATTTTAGTCAACACTGTAAATAATATAACTTCTCCACACACCGTTTTTTTAAGCATATATATCACACTGTACAGAATGAAGGCCAGAGCACACAATCCACTTTGCCATTGAGTTCTCCAGGGCTTTCTGCTCTTTGTCGTTGGTTTGTACGGTAGGGGTGCTCCCAACATCTCTGCAAAAGACTTCCCTTCCTTTCCCAACCTCCAATTTGGCTGTGGTGTCACTGTGTCAGGTTTCTAGTTAAATTGATTAATATCCAGTGTATCAGTAGAACATCTTTCTTCTATGAAAGAGTGACAGACAGATACAGGCACAGGAATGCACACATCCACATGCATGCGCGCCCACGCACACACGCCCACCCGTTCCTTACCTTCTTACATATGGCAGCATGTTGGCACCTCAGATGTCGCTTGAGATTTGTTGTCTTCTTCCCTGCCTTGTTGAAGGCGCAGACTCTTTGGTGGCGTCCTCCCTCCGGTGTTTTCCTTCGCATTGTAAACAAAATGGCTCCATAAATCCAGGCGTTGTTTAACAAACCACACACTGGTATCCACAATGACTGCGAAGTTGAGCTATGAGCCTCGAAACCAGGTCCTCTGTGTAGGTGTCGCACTGAACAAAAAGACGTCCCCACTCCCTCCGCAGACACTCTGCTGCACCTCTCCTAAATTGTAGCTGACCGCAGACAGAAGGCCGGCTTGTTTGGTTTTTATGACCGAAATTGTGGAAAGCAACTCGTGAAGTTGGACAAGCTAGAGGAGCGAGGTGCACAAGAACGCTGGGACCCTTTTTCCACCTGGATCCCCGCTCGTTTTGGCCGTCATGTCCCTCCGTTGTCGCACAAACTCGCCCCCACTTCCTCACCGCCTTGGCCGTGTCTAGACCCACAGCGTATTATACCACAGACCACGCTTCAATATTGAGCATAAATCAAAAATGTCTGCATCAAGCTCAATGCGACACACTGCTGCTGGAGTAACTTACTACTGACTGAGCGCCGCAAGGTACTGTGGGACAGGCACCATGTAGGAATAAACAGCGCAACAACGCGTAATCTGCTATGAAGCTCAAGAAACACTTATATTAACAAGTACAAATTAATCAGAAACAATTACATTTCTTAATGTCCTTTCGTCAATGGATCGTAAATTTTGTCTGTCTTATTCTTATTGACGAAAATCATTTTTTATTTCCGTAATTTTTTTTTTTCTGGAAACAATTTTTGTGCGTTATCGTCTCGTCATCATCACGGGAAAAAGGGGCGTTGAAGAAATATTTTCGTCATCATCATGGTTGACGAAATGAACACTGCTGGCGACTAATAACAAAGATGGTGTAGGCACAGCGCAGTTACGTCACTAACAGAGCAAAAAGCAGTGATCATCTGTCCAAACTGTCAGTTAACTGAATTTGCTATTAAGTCCACTATATTGTCCCCACTATACAGTAGTAGCCATTTAAAATTTCACAATTTTTCTTGATGGGCCATTGGCCAGTCTTTGGCTGGTCCCCTACAATTCTTTTTTTAAAATCAATATTTGTACTAAAATATTATTTTTTTGTCATGAGTTGTGGACATAAAGATCTAAAGAGAAGCATCATCTCCTGGTCAGACCCTTTAATTCAATGAAAGAAGGAGGGGGTCACTCCACTGGCTGGAAGTTGGCTGCCATTTGGCTGCCATTTGACTGGGAAGGGCCATTTTGAATGGCTGCTGCTGTATGTGGACAAAGTAAGCTTGTATGAGTAATGAGAACAGCATATTTTTAACAAGGCATGCATAATGAGAAATGGGCTTATGCATGCTCTTGCACATGCATTTTTTTTAAGTAGAGAGGGTGGGTCTTTTAAAAAATCCTCCACAATACCTATTTTGTTATGCAACCTCTTTCTTAAATTTAATTCTTGGCATATTTGCAAAGCTACTGGGCCTCCTTTCTTATAAATGTGGATGGTTTTGTGGCAAGTTTTATATTAATAAGATTACATTCCGCTTAATAGAAATATGATCAAATTCATTTCCAAAGACTTAAGTTATTTATAATAGAATTTGACTTTGAAATATTTTCCTCTTTTACAACAGGTTCAAAAAGCTGCTTTTTTATACCTGTTGGCTGTTGGGTTGCTTACTATTCAGAAGGTACATTAAAATACTCGCATAGTTACTAAAGAAAACAAACTAACATCGAGAAGAACTCAATCTTTCTGTGCTGCAAAGGTAGATCCTAGTTGCTAAATGGGTTATATTGAGAAATTAATTCTTGTAAACCAAGCCTCTAATTTGGGAAACCTACGATCATTACACTCATGAACCCATTTCAGGTCAGCAATGTATGTATGCCCAGCAATTAAGTTTGACTCAATCAATGGAATCCAAAGTCCAAATAAGATGCTACTAAACTAACAATAAAAAGTGTGGCCTATTTATGGGGCTGATTGGGTAAGAGGGGTCACAATGAGAGAATGAATCTTAGCGTGAGATGTAAACTTTAGCAATCTAGTATTTTCTCGGACATCTATCTCCAAAACAGAAATATTTTTTCTTACTAATAATGGGCAAAAATGTATATTTGGATGTAAAATATATTTGGATTGAAAACTGGGTTAAGCGGAGAACCTGTTTGTTTAACTAATCCTAAATAAAATATTTATGTCTGTTACAAACATAAATGTGCCTGCATGAATCACGGGCTCTGCTTAGTTTGATACCTAGGGGAAGCAGTTAGTATTTACAGATAATTAAGGATGTTCCAAGATTTATCTTTGCACACCAAAAAAACAAAAGTTCACGGATGTAAAAAGGATCACTGTTGATGAAAGAAACTAAATTATACATTTTGTAGTCTGAATACTATATTTTATTGACGGATTTGTTCAAGTGGCCAAAAGTGTTTTTGAAATCATAAAAGTAGAAGAGAGAGTAAGTTTAAGAAAAAAAGAAAAAGTGAAGGAGGTGATTTTCCACAAAGAACACCAAGAAGTGGAATTCAGCACCATTGGGCTGAACAGCTCCCAGCTCCACCCCTATAATGTGGATGCTGCACCGGCCTNTCATCTCCTGGTCAGACCCTTTAATTCAATGAAAGAAGGAGGGGGTCACTCCACTGGCTGGAAGTTGGCTGCCATTTGGCTGGCATTTGACTGGGAAGGGCCATTTTGAATGGCTGCTGCTGTATGTGGACAAAGTAACCTTGTATGAGTAATCAGAACAGCATATTTTTAACAGGGCATGCATAAGGAGAAATGGGCTTATGCATGCTCTTGCACATGCATTTTTTTAAGTAGAGAGGGTGGGTCTTTTAAAAAATCCTCCACAATACCTATTTTGTTATGCAACCTCTTTCTTAAATTTAATTCTTGGCATATTTGCAAAGCTACTGGGCCTCCTTTCTTATAAATGTGGATGGTTTTGTGGCAAGTTTTATATTAATAAGATTACATTCCGCTTAATAGAAATATGATCAAATTCATTTCCAAAGACTTAAGTTATTTATAATAGAATTTGACTTTGAAATATTTTCCTCTTTTACAACAGGTTCAAAAAGCTGCTTTTTTATACCTGTTGGCTGTTGGGTTGCTTACTATTCAGAAGGTACATTAAAATACTCGCATAGTTACTAAAGAAAACAAACTAACATCGAGAAGAACTCAATCTTTCTGTGCTGCAAAGGTAGATCCTAGTTGCTAAATGGGTTATATTGAGAAATTAATTCTTGTAAACCAAGCCTCTAATTTGGGAAACCTACGATCATTACACTCATGAACCCATTTCAGGTCAGCAATGTATGTATGCCCAGCAATTAAGTTTGACTCAATCAATGGAATCCAAAGTCCAAATAAGATGCTACTAAACTAACAATAAAAAGTGTGGCCTATTTATGGGGCTGATTGGGTAAGAGGGGTCACAATGAGAGAATGAATCTTAGCGTGAGATGTAAACTTTAGCAATCTAGTATTTTCTCGGACATCTATCTCCAAAACAGAAATATTTTTTCTTACTAATAATGGGCAAAAATGTATATTTGGATGTAAAATATATTTGGATTGAAAACTGGGTTAAGCGGAGAACCTGTTTGTTTAACTAATCCTAAATAAAATATTTATGTCTGTTACAAACATAAATGTGCCTGCATGAATCACGGGCTCTGCTTAGTTTGATACCTAGGGGAAGCAGTTAGTATTTACAGATAATTAAGGATGTTCCAAGATTTATCTTTGCACACCAAAAAAACAAAAGTTCACGGATGTAAAAAGGATCACTGTTGATGAAAGAAACTAAATTATACATTTTGTAGTCTGAATACTATATTTTATTGACGGATTTGTTCAAGTGGCCAAAAGTGTTTTTGAAATCATAAAAGTAGAAGAGAGAGTAAGTTTAAGAAAAAAAGAAAAAGTGAAGGAGGTGATTTTCCACAAAGAACACCAAGAAGTGGAATTCAGCACCATTGGGCTGAACAGCTCCCAGCTCCACCCCTATAATGTGGATGCTGCACCGGCCTGCTGTGTTCTTGAAATCTGGATCATGAAGAAAGAACGAGATCCCGAATAAGTTTCTAAAACTAGCTTTCTGGCAGGGTGGCTTGATACTTCTTTACAGACAGGGCAGGGAGATGCTCAGAGTAGAGCCACTTCTCCTTCACATCAAGAGGAGTCAGCTGAGGTGGCTCGGACATCTTGTTCAAGGCACATTCCATCGGGAGGAGGCCTACAGGACGGCCTAGGGCACGGTGGAGTTGTGGTGTCTGCAAAGAGGGAAGTCAGGAAGCCTCGATTGACACTGCTGGCCCCGCGACTTGGTCATTTGTGAAGCAGAAGACCACTAATACAGTATGAGTACAAGATAAAAGCATGAAGACCTCCCGGGCGAAGTCAGCTGCAACTGAGGGCAAAGTATTGGTTTAAGGGAGTCAAATACAAATGCACAGTACACTTTTCATATTATATGTAAAAAGCATATTGTGATTGTGCCCTAATTTGTATCATAATCAAATTACATAAAATTGTTATGACATATTTTTTGTAAGACAGATCAATCTGCAAAACAACTCTCATTTCTATTTTTATACTTTATGAATATATACCCATTTATCCAGCTTCCAGGTTATTCACCTTGTTGTAATTTTCCCCTTTCCTCCCCTTACTCCTCCTTCTCTCTAGTATTACCTCACTTTCCAAAGTGCCACTCATCATTACATCATGTCTGACTGTCCCTGCATGCACTGAGTTAGTAAGCAGCTGGTGCAGCTTGGGAATTGTTCCCATATTCTCAGGGTTTAAACTACAAAAAGAAACTGAATCCAAACCAAATGTTGTCCACTGTTTTAGAAAACACACACTGGCTGGCTGTGTTGGTACCTGTGTTTATCACATCTTAAGGACAGAAATATGCGGGCATGGTTGGTTAGCTGTTCCTCTGGTCTTTTATGAAACAAACAGGGTGACTTCATAAAGCCAATCATTGCACTTATGAACTCTTTGGATAATATGAAAAGGTTTGATGTGGAACTATATGAATATAAAAGCTGAAACCAGGCATGTGATGATTAAAGGGCAAGGAAGGTTAGGTCTGACAGGATTGGCTTTAAAATAGATTATTGTGTCCTCTAAAGACAGGATAGTGATATTGTGTGCATGTGGATATATGTGTGTATGTTTGTGCTTGTAATCAAATAAAACTGTAAAAGCACTTTTCATCAGGGTTCGGTCTCTATGTACCATTTTCCTGGCAGGATAAAACTTTTTTCAATAGTTTAATGTTGTAGCTAAAATCGACTTTTACTGAACTACCACCTGAAAAAAAAAAAACACCAATACCCTAACTAGATAACATTTTACCATTGTGTGCAGAAAAACAAAACAATCACAAAGTGCATGAACACAGGAGATATTTTGAGCTTCACTATACTACAGTAGTGGGCTAAAAGCTGCCCCACTGTGCTGACTCTGCATATTTATCTTCTCTGGTCCAATTAGCTAAAAAATCCACAGCTAATGTTTATTCCACACCTGATACAAAATAGATGTAATATGTCCCTAGCGGATTTCATTTTATTCCTTAACTTTCTTTCATCTAACTTTATAGCACCTGAATAAATAAATAGATCTTCCTTGAAGGTATTTTATGTTTAAATGAATTAATTTACTTACCGGTTTACTTGGTGCTATCCAAAAGAACTTATTAAAGAAGTTATTAAAAAAGCAAATGTAAAAAACAAGAAAATGTACATTAAAATAAAACCAAACCATGAAAAAATAGGCTTAGGAAAAATTCCTAAATTAAGGAAACTGAGTCATATAAATGTTAGTGAAAGACATCAAACTATGTTGGTGAGAAATATACTGTAGATGGACCCACATTCAGGAGTCAGTTCTGCTCTTAGATCATTGTCTTTCTTAAAAAAATCCACTTTTTTGAAAACTTGAGAAAAAAAAGCAACAGTATCATATAGTATATGAATCACACTTTTTGAATTTGAATCATTGTGACACTCTTTACAACAAAAGGCTGAGTATTTAAATCACGTTGTTGCTCCAATAAATCCAATCAGTGGCAGGAAGTGAAAGAGGAGGCTTTAGGAAGAAATGATCCTTTTCTTCCAGTCATGAGGTGAAGCTTCATGATGCTTCTTTGTCCGGCTTTATCTTCTTCAAACAGGTAGAAGATAAATTCCAAACAAACAAAAGGATATATTTAACAAGAAGTTATAACAGTAAACAGTATCTCAAACAGTAACATTATTACTCTGTACTAAAAATGACAGCTGAATATTAGTTATATAATCTGTAATAATATTTATTTTATCCTGATTTAAACTGCTCTTCGAATATTAAAGGGTGTAAAAATCCAAGTAAAAGAAAGCTATGTCTCTTTTAATGAAAGGTAAAGTTTCTCTTGGATTTCTTCAGGAAAGTTTTTAAATCCATATAGACCTTCCTCTACTAGTCCAATTAATGAACATATATTTATAAAATCTTAGATCTCATAATTTATTAACAAGAAGTAAGGCTATAATATAGGAATTACTTTACACCAACAACAAATTAACAACAATATTATAAGACATTCATTTATCTTTGTAAACCTCAATATTACAAGATATCAAGACACAATTAAATATTGTTTCATATTTTTTAAGGCAAATTTTAGGGCAAATTACTAAAAAAACTTGCAATATCGAAAAAAAAGTAATAACTTATATTTGATTTTTTTTTTGTTGTTTAAAAAAAGATTTGCTCTTTTTTACATTTTCAGTGATGTGTGATCTGTGCTGAGCAATTGAGGATAATCATCATATTGCCATTCCACAGTGATTTACCTGTTCCTGTCCTGCATAGTTCAATGTGGTGCTACCATTGGTTCTAACAGGAAAACACAGCTGGTTGCAAGATCGAGATAATTTGCAAAACTATTCCGATATTCTGCTGATATTAAAGATGCAAATTATCGCAATTGTGGTATTTCCATTAAAGAAATACTATTGAAATTGCATTAGAATATGTTTGTTTACACAATAGACATGGCAGCAGAGGATGTCAACACATGAGATATATCTATATTTCAGCCAAAGATTCACTCCTCATTGCAATCATTGTTGCAAACTAAATGTGGAATCCAAATATGGAAAGCTGTCCTCTTCTCACAACTTCCAGTCATTATATTCCAGTTGAAGATCACTTGACTTATGTGATGCTGAAAAAGGGTTTCCATTGCAGTTTTTTGAAATATAAGAATATCAATGCAATCGAAGAACCACCCTTTATTTTGATAATTACAATTTGAGCAATATGTTGGTTAATGGAAATGCAGCTCCTGTTTACCTCTGTATAAAAATGTCTCCCTGAGTAAGAGCCTCCAGTAATTAGTAGATTCGGTTCACCTTTTTTTCCTCATTACATGCCTCTGTGTTATCCTCTACTTAACTTTTCATTTCCATTTTTTTTGCCTTGATGTATCCTCTGCATTTTTTCCCAGTGTTAAAAATGCTTTTAGGCTTGTTTTTCATTGTTGGCCTGTCTACTTCATAAGTTTTAAATATCTATAGTTTTATTGACAACATATCTTGTTCGCTTTTGGTTTTCTGCAAATTGATCCGCAAACCAACAACCACACCTTGACAAAGTACTGTAGTGTTGCAGGCACATTTTTGTTCAAATATATAAACTATGAGTACATGACAGTAATGTGTTTCATTGAAATATTTCACTGTAATTGCTGTTTACTAGGTTAAAATAATTTTTTTAGGTATTCATCTTCATGTTTTTTCTTGTGTTCTCTTTGAGGCATTTAATTTACTTACAATAACCATTTAAGAGCTGTTGTTTTATCTAATGCAACATGTATCAAGAAGTACATATTCACTTGATATTTAAGCTTCAAAGAAATACAGAATTTCTGTCAGTAGACTAATTTATCTTGGTGGTGATAAGGTGAAGTTACTTTTAGTTAATAGAATATTAGATGGCAACAAAGAAAATAAAACCAAAAATCCGACATTTATGTGGATCCATGTTGATATTCAGCTGTCTATGTTTAGCTTTAAAGGATTGACATTTTTATCACTAAGACCAGATCAGTCAAGCTAAAGTCAAAGTCACTTTTACTCAGAAGATGTGACTTTTTTTTTCAGAAGTCTTCCTTGTATAAGAAATGGTCACTAGACTTGCAGGTATTTCCCAGAATGCTTTGCAAGAGCTCTCCTTGCAAAGCATCATCAGATTTTTTAAGGGGAGAAGAACGAACAAAAGTGAAGCTGAAGTCATGTCACCAACAGGAAGCGAAAAGTAGTGATCATCTGTCTGAACAGTCAGTTAACTGAGTTCACTATAAAGTTCACAATATAGTCTCTGCTCTACATAGTGATTCAGGGGTGAGTAGTTAGGCCCGGTGTTCGGACACAGCCATGTAGTCTCTCAGGGAAAATAAGCTGCATTAATTTCCATCTTGATTAAAGAAAAATAGGTAAAGAGGAAGTGATGCATGCCGTAAAGCAGTCTGCACCTTTGTAGTCATTTTGTGTGGCAGGGTTACTGCCAACCTCCTCAATGTTGCTTAGTGTTGGTGAAAGCGATGCAGACCTGCATGTGCCATGGTGTCATTTAACTAGTTGTAAGTCAATGTATAATCTATAAAATGACCAAAAAATATTTTATGAAGGTGGAAAGTTAGTGGTTTAGAGCTTGTATTGAAGGTAAAATGTTGTTTCCCCTAAAATTTCTCATAAGCCAAAATAATAGTCAAATATATTAGATAAGTATTTTATACCATGCTATTGAGACTTACAGAATGTAGTTTGTTTATTTAGAAGGCTTGTAAACCTAGTTGCACAAGTAGGCAGTAGCACATGTTGTGCTAATCTGTTCATTCGTTTGTAAACAATGGGATGTTTTAGGATGGTAAGACATTAAATAGTTATATTATGGGAATGTGGCATCAAGTTGAGTGGCAGGCCCAGACTTAATTCTCCCCCCTGACAGGTACCTTGTTCCTTCATCTCATCTGCTCAGTTGCTGTCTTGTCTTCTGAGCTTGTTTTCTGCTCCACTTCCCTCTCAGCAGCCTTTAGCTCTTCGAGCCTGAAGGATGAAAAACATCCTTCAATGCTTATTTTGACTGATTATAAGTAAGTGTATTTGGTTCAAAAAGAAAAAAACCAAAAACGCAAGAAAAAAAAACATGAATAAAGCAAGAGCTTTGGCCATGGTTAGTTATTTGTCAAAACCTGCATTAGTTTAGTTTAACAGTCCATGCTAGTTTTTTGTTGTATTTTATTTTGCAACCAGAACTACATCCAACTCCTTTTATAAAAATTGTTTTGTAGTATAGCGTGACTGATTCTTATGAACTCATCTGGTGCACACTGATAATGTTGCTTATTGTTTTGCATTTTGAGCAATTTGGTAGGAAAAGGTGAAAGAACAATGTGCACTCATCATATTTGACATCATATTTGTCTTTTAATGGTTCATTCACAGCAAACATGAATGTCTCACCCTAAACAAATTATTTGCATGTTATCCCTACTGTATATAGAGGCCGGCTCAGGAGTGCTGTGAGGTGGTGCACTATAAAGGCTACAATTCTAGCAAGGCAAAAGGGTATTTGGTGAATACAGTGATGCAAGAGCGTCCATACAAAGTAAAGCGTCCATGTAAAGTAAAGCGTCCATGTAAAGTAAAGTAAAGAAAGTGAAATTTGTAGGAGTTGAAAATTTGAGAGAATATTTGTGTTGCAAAAAACAATCAATGCTAAGATATGGCTATGATTTAGGTTGCATGAGTGCCGTGGAGATAATCTTTTTTTAATAAAAATGATAGATATAATATTAATGTTGACAAAGTATAAGATAGAGGATGGTCTATAGAGGTTTTTAGGTGGTTTAAAAAAATGGTGGTCAGAGACCTGGGATCAAAGCCTTGCCATGGCACCCCTTATAGATTCCAATGGATATGTTTGTATTACTGCCCTTGCAATCATATGTTATATCCAAGCACCAGGCAGCCATGTTATTGTTAATACAGGATGTAGGTGTTGTTCTTAAAGGAATAGTACACCCAAAACATGATTAGCCTTCATTTTCTACTCACCCCCATGCTGAACAACACTCTGATGATGAGATCTGGGAGGCTTCTTGCTGTCTGCTGACATTCAAATAATGGAGGTCTATGCTCTAAAAACATTCTAAATAACTTTGTTTCGAGTAAATTCTTGATGCTACCCACTCAGGACACTTGGAATACATT